>NC_041389.1:252937085-252958381 GCF_002162155.2 Triticum dicoccoides
CGCGTGCTGACGCCCGCCTCGCTGCCGCTGCACTGGCCGTCGCCTCGCCAGGCCCTGCCCGCTGCAGGTCGCCGCTCCCGGCATGCGTGCCTGCGTGCGAGCCGCCACCGCCGTCGCTGCGTGCGAGGCCCGGCGTGCGTGCAAGCAGCCGCCGCCACACCACTCGGGCGCTAGGGAAAACCTAGCGACCTGGATGATGCGCAGTGTGGGGGCTGGCCGGGCCAGCCTACTGGTTGCTGGGCCCAGGGCCCATCTGCGTCACGGCCGATGCGCCCTCCTGTAAAAAAAAGTGGTGGCTGGCGCGCCCTAGATGGACCGACGGCCCATTTCAACCTGCAGCCGAACTGGACTGATCCGGATAGCACGTGCGTGCGGTTTTTTGCATTTTAGCCCCTGTAGTTTTCTGTTTTTACGCGTATTATATTCCTGCTGTAATATTTTGCGTAGAAGCCCCTGAAACTGTCTGTTTTCGCTTAAAAATGCGTATTTTGGCTTTAAAATGTCTCGGGAATTCAATTTTTGGGCTAGTTTTCACATACTAGATGCGCTTAACATGCTATCTTTTGTAACATGATATTATTGTATGATTTTACTGTTGTAGATTAATTGTTTAGCACTCTTAATCATTTAGTAAGTCATATAATAGCATGTTTTAAATATTGGAACGTATTTTTATTGAATAAGTTTATCAACATCGCTTTGTGCAAAAGATTACCTGCTGTAATCTCATGATTTTTGCATAAATCGCATATGGCCGGAATTGTCCACAAGGAGTTTGCTGAGTTGGCCCAGACAGGGCTGAACTACCTGTCATGGTCCTCGGATTGCGAGATTTTTCTTCAGGGCAAAACCCTCCCGAGGGCGATCAGTAAGGGGGCCCAACTGGCCGCCACTGATCCCATGTTCGAAACTGGGAATGCGCAGGCTCTGCACTTTCTCCGTCATCACCTGTCACCTACTCTGAAAGATGAGTATATGGCTGAGCGCAGTGCTTCTGGCCTTTGGACGGCTCTTAAGCAGCGGTTTGAGCGGCTAAAGTACACTGTGAAGCCACGTGAAGAGGCAGAGTGGATCCGTCTGAGGTTTGCGGACTTCAAGATGGTTGGGGAGTACAATTCGGCTCTGCACCGGACTTGTACGACTCTTCGGGTGTGTGGTACTGAGATTACCGACTCCCAGAAGATTGAGAAAACCCTATCCACTTTCCACCCCAACACGGTCCAGTCCTCAGGAACTACCTCCAGGGGAACTACACGAGGTATTTAGAGTTGATTGACGTCCTGCAGGTGGCGGAGGTGCAGGATGAGGTTCTCAAAAAGAACTTTGTCGCGCAACCACTTGGGAGGAGTTCTCGCCAGGAGGTGAACGCTCTCAAAGTCCGCAAGCCACAATAGAAGAAGAGGAGCCGCAAGGGCAAGAAGAAGGGCCATCACCCTCCTGCCCTGGCTAAGCAGAACAAGCCAGGCAAGGGAGGGCAGAGGCCTCAGGAGTGCTTCCGTTGTGGCTCGGTGGAGCATTTCTCCCGCCAGTGCCACGCACCACTGGAGGTCGTTGAAGCATATAAGGCTCGGAAGGCGCGTGAGACGCACCTCGCCTTGGTTCAGGAGGGAGCACCATCGGCGCCCATGGCGGCACCCGTGATGATCGCTACTCCTCCTGCTGCGCCCATAGAGGCGACCCCCGTGGTGCCCATCGCGGAAGCTTTGGCGGTCTCTACCGACGCCCACGTCGCCATGGAGGTTGACCACATGGTCGCCTCGGCAGCAGCGCCGCCACTAGACATTGATGCTGCCTCCAAGATCATTTCTGAGGAGGATCAGCTCACTAGTATGAAGATTGCGGCCGAAGTGGATGGCTTCTTCACCGAGTCCACTTAGCATACCTCTTTGGTTATCATGATTCCGTGATTTGATACAATAAAATTGAATAAATTCGATTTGGTTGTAAGCTCTATGAGAGCATAAAGTTATTATTTACTTTGGCGATTGGATGACATTTATTCATTTATTCCATTGTTTATACATGATAGCATGTTATGTTCTGAGATGTGTGCATTTATTTTTAATGTGTTTTCTTCCTCATTACATTAATTAGATGTCATATTTTAAAACGCGTGTGGCGCCCGAATGGAGGAAACGTGCCTTGCCGATAGCTCCACCACTCATACCATTTTACGAGAAACTAAGTATTTTGAGTCCATTAAAAAATCTCCGGGAAGTATTATGACAATCGCCGGATGCGGTTCTTACATAGTTGGCTCCGGACGAGCCACTTTTATACTCCCTATGGCAACAACTTTGATCATTAATGATGCATTGTTGTACCCAGAGTCGACTAGTACTCTTTTGAGCTTTAGAGACATCCGCGCTAGTGGTTTCCATGCTGAGACTGATGATGAAAACGGCAAGGAGTGCCTACTCATCACAAAGCGGGATGCATGTGGCAAACATGTTATCGAAAGGCTTCCTTCGTTTGACATAGGGCTATACTACACTAAGATAGTAGCACCGCCCATGTACACTACCCTCAAGACCATCTTTAGAAGCTCTGAACTCTTCTGCCTCTGGGATGATGAGAAATATAATTAACAACTCGCATGGCCATAATGTTAACGTGAAGAACTTCCCGAATCCCGATGATTTTGTGTGCTCCGCATGCGCTAAGGGGAAGTTAGTCATTAGGCCATCGCCCCTCAAGGTGAGGGATGAAATCCCCGCGTTCTTGGAATGTATCCAAGGGGACATATGCAGTCCAATTCAGCACCTCACGGGGCCGTTTTGGTACTTCATGGTGCTCATTGATGCTTCCTCTAAATGGTCCAATGTTTGCCTCCTGTCAACACGGAACCATGCCTTTGCAAAATTGATCTCACAGATCATACAAATGAGGAATAATTACTTGGATTATCATATAAAGTCTATTCGAATGGACAATGCCAGAGAATTTACTTCAAAGGCGTTCGATGATTATTGCATGGCAAAGGGAATCAAAGTTGAGCACTCGGTACCACATGTTCATACACAAAATGCACTTGTCGAGGCATTGATTAAAAGAATTAAATTCATTGCCCGGCCGCTCCTTCAGGGTTGTAATTTACCAACTACATGTTGGGGCCACGCGGTGTTACACGCGGCTAATCTCATCAACTTTCGACCGTCGGCCTACAACATCCACTCTCCTGTTCAATTTGCGCAAGGGTCGACACCGAAAATTTCCCACCTTCGTAGGTTCGGTTGCCAGGTATATGTACCAATACCACCCCTCAGCGATCGGCGATGGGCCCGCTCCGTAAGTCGGGGATATACGTTTGTTATGAGACTGTGTCCATAATGTAACGCCCTCGATGCGGCTATCTCCCACGTGTCGAAGCACGACTTAGAGGCATAACCGCATTGAAAGCAATGTCGCAAGTGAGGTAATCTTCACACAACCCATGTAATACATAAGGGAAAGAGATACATAGTTGGCTTACAATAGCCACTTCACACAATTACATGAATAAAGCATTACATCATCCAGATACAATCAAGGTCCGACTACGGAACCAAAATAAAAGAAGAACCCCAAATGCGACAAAGGTCCCCGATCGACCCCAACTGGGCTCCACTACTGATCAACTAGAACGAAACAACACAAAGGGCAAGATCTTCATCGAGCTCCTCCTTGAGCTTGGTTGCGTCACCTGCTCGGTAACTTAGGCACCTGCAAACTGGTTTTGGAAGTATCTCTGAGCCACGGGGACTCAGCAATCTCGCACCCGCGAGATCAAGACTATTTAAGCTTATAGGAAGGATGGAGTAATGAGGTGGAGCTGCAGCAAGCGACTAGCATATATGGTGGCTAACATACGCAAATGAGAGCGAGAAGAGAGGGCAAAGCACGGTCGATAAAAGTATGATCAAGAAGTGATCCTATAGCAACCTACGTCAAGCATAACTCCAACACCGTGTTCACTTCCCGGACTCCGCCGGAAAGAGACCATCACGGTTACTCACACGGTTGATGTATTTTAATTAAGGTCAACTTCGGGTTTTCTACAACCGGACGTTAACAAATTCCCATCTGCCCATAACCGCGGGCACGGCTTTCGAAAGATAATACCCTGCAGGGGTGTCCCAACTTAGCCCATGACAAGCTCTCACAGTCAACGAAGGAATAGACCTCCACCCGAGACGTTCCGATCAGACTCGGTATCCCGGTACAACAAGACATTTCGACAGGGTAAAACTAAACTAGCAACACCGCCCGAATGTGCCGACAAATCCCGATAGGAGCTGCACATATCTCTTTCTCAGGGCACACTCAGATAGGTCAAGCTACGAGTAAAACCAACCCTCAAGTTTCCCCGAGGTGGCCCCGCAGGCTGCCCAGTTCGGACCAACACTCAGAGGAGCACTGGCCCGGGGGGGTTAAATAAGATGACCCTTGAGTCTGCAGAACCCAAGGGAAAGAAAAGGCTAGGTGGCAAATGGTAAAACCAAGGTTGGGCATTGCTGGAAGAGCTTTACTTAAGGCGAACTGTCAAGGGGTTCCCATAATAGCCCAACCGTGTAAGGAACACAAAATCCGGGAACATAACACCGATATGACGGAAACTAGGGCGGCAAGAGTGGAACAAAACACCAGGCATAAGGCCGAGCCTTCCACCCTTTACCAAGTATATAGATGCATTAATTAAGTAAGATATATTGTGATATCCCAACAAGTAAACATGTTCCAACAAGGAACAACATCTCCATGTTCCAACAAGGAATAAACTTCAATCTTCACTTGCAACTAATAACGCTATAAGAGGGGCTGAGCAAAGCGGTAACATAGCCAATCAACGGTTTGCTAGGACATGGTGGGTTAGAGGTTTGACATGGCAATTTGGGAGGCTGACAAGCAAATGGTAGGCATCGTAGCATTGGCATAGCAAGAGCGAGCAAACTAGCATAGCAAAGATAGTAGTGATTTCGAGGGTATGATCATCTTGCCTGAGATCTCGCTAGGAAGAAGAACGAGTCCATGAAGAAGACAAACGGACGAAGACGAACGAATCCTCACAACTCTGGAACGAAACTGAAGCTAACGTGAGAAGCAACCCAGAAAGAAACAAACAACATAGTAAACACACAAGCATAAACAAGTCATGATGCACAAACAAGTATGATGCATGTCCGGTTTAATGAGGCATGGCATGGCAAAGTGCAACAAACAATACTACAAGTTAAGTGGAGCTCAATATGCAACGAGGTGCATGTTGACGAAACACCACATCAATTATTTAGTTATCTCTCGTTTAAGCTACCCAACAATATTAAATGTTGTTAAACAAGGCAAGAGATGAAGCATAACAAAACTACCTAGCTAGGCAAGTTTAAATGAGGCCGGAAACAACGAACAACAATTCCAGAAACTCCCCATATGCATATTTTAGATTAGGTCCTGTTCTGCCCTAAACACAATTTTAGGGTTGTTAAACATGCAAAGTAAGTACACCATGTTAAACTAGGCAAAATTCTACCCCATTTACATATAAAGTTTATTTAATTCCGAGCTACAGTTAAATAGTTATGAATTAAATCATTTTAACATGGCATTTGAGCAAATTTAAACAAATAGCATTTTAAACATTTTAACATGGATGAAAGTGGAATATTATGAAACTAGACAGAATTCTAAGCATTTTTCATATATTAAGTTTTTACATATGATGCACCGTTTGTGAGTTATTAAATGCATGAACAAGGAGGGTTTTTCTGTAAAACAGTAAATCACTGGATTAATAGGCAAATTCGTTCGCAGGAAAAAAAACACATCGGGCCAAAACTGGCTGACCCAACAGAGAGGAGGAGCTGTGGGCGCTCACCCATGGGCTTTAGCCCAGTCGGTGGATGCGGCCGGGCAGGCCGGATCTGGCTTGGAGCTGAGCAAGAAGGCCCAGGCGAGGGCGACGTGGATCTCATCCACGCTGGCGCTAGGACAAGTCAATGAGGGGCGACGCTGGAACCGGCGTTCTTGAAGCAGGGGATGCAGTGGTCGACGGCTGCGGCCGGGCTTGGCGACGCGGGCGGCCGGAACGGCTGCCGGCGACGTGGGGCTTGGGCGCGACGCCGGAGAGGAGGCAGCTACGGTACTTGGCGCGGCGGTGCGGGATGGCAAGGGCGGCCGGTTCCAAGGCGGAAGAGGCGCGATGCAGATGGGGCACCGGGGCGCTGACGAGGCGTCCTGCTGGTGGTGCTCAACGACGGAGGGAGCTCCGGTGAAGCTGCTGCTTGCGGGGCTGCAGGGCTGTGGCTGCGGGCACCTATGAAGCGCAGAGAGGGAGAGACAGACGAGGTGAGCCGCGGGAAGAAGAGTGATGACGAAGGAGAAGGAAGCAAGGGCAGTGCGGGGCACTCATCTGCTCGTCGGGGACTCGCCGGAGCGGCGAGGCAAGGTCGGGGCCGACAGGGAGGCGGCGCCGCGGAGCTGCTAGTGGCGGAGGAGCTCGGGCATGAGCTCCTGCTCGGGGAAGACGACGGGAGCGAGGAGTCCCGCATGTGCTCGGCGAGGCGGGAGGCGTTCAGCGCGGGTGCAGAGATGGGGGCGATTTGGAGGAGCTGGTTGCCGGCGGCGGCGGCGCGAAGGAAGGCGGGAGGAGCAGGCCGCGGAGGCCTCGGGCGGCTGCAGGGGCTTGGGCTCCTCCTTCTAGATCGAGGCAGGGAGGAGCTACGCTCTGGATTGGCCGGGCACGGAAGGCCGAGTGGAGTTTTGGTGGGAGAAACGAGGTGGAGAGACTGGCTGCGAGGGGATTTTTAGATCGGGAGGATCTCGATGAGGAGGAGACAGGAAGAGTGGCGGCGCTCGGGAGGATCCCTAGAAATTAGGGATTTGGACTGATTATATAGGCAGGGGACTAGGTAGGGACTAATCCGGTCCGTCCGATTATAATCGGGCGGTCGTAAATAAATAGGTTAGATAGCCCTAATAATAAAATGGAGATATTTTGTAGACGTTTGGGGATGATCTGAACCCATCAGTAATGAAAGCCCGGGTCGGGTTCGGGGAAGTTTCGGACACGGGCAAGGGGTCGATGCACTGTGCAAAGAGACTCCGGTTTAGGCAAGAGGGAAAACGAAGAACAAGATTGGTCTCGGAACGGTCAACAAAAGCAAGGGGTGGGGGAACGCGGCAACTACGAGGGGATGCAAGTTTGAAAACAATGACGGCAACAGAGTGCCGATGCAATGCGAATGATGCGATGATGAATGCAACAAACAAATAAATAACACAACTGACACGCAAAAACATGGAAGGCATCTGGAGCGTCGGTCTCGGGGCGTTACAACACTCCACCACTACAAGAGGATCTCGTCCCGAGATCTAGGATGGCACCGGAGAGAAACGGAAGAGGAAGAGAAGAGGTAAAACTAAGTTGCTTCTTCGACCAATGAGTGAAACCAAAGAACCTTGAGAGGTTGAGCAATTTAAAAGAAAGAGCACAACTGAGAAGAACGAGATTGCAAACAATCCATTAGAAAAAAAAGGAACAAGGAACATTACGAGAACTTGAAGGTTGCAAAGACATGAATCAAGAGTTTAATGGACAAGGTAGAATTCGAAACCACTCCGGTTAAAACAAGATGAGAGGGGAAGAATTCGGGCAGTACTCCGGTTGAACATGGAAGGAATAGAACATGAACTTGAGAAGATGGGATGTTACTTGATGAAATCAACAACACACTGCCTCCGGAACTATTGAAAGAATGGCACAATGGGTAAGAAGGATTTCAGACAGCTCTCCAGTTGAGGAAGGAGGGAAAACTTGATAAGATTAGAGAACTCGAATGAAAACACGACACTCCGGTTAAATGGATAAGCAAGAAAAGAACACGATCCTCACGAATCGAGATGGTGAGTGAAAAGAGCAACGTCACAATGCCTCCGGAAGAAAGAATAGAAGATAGGTCATTGGAATAACAGAATGGAGGGGGAAATGGCAACTTCTGCCACAATTGAGCTTGGAAAGCACTCTTCCAAGAAGGTTACAACGGGGTTGTTGGGAAAAACCAACAACGAAACGAATAAGCTTGTAGTGGGCTTATGGAAAACATCTCAAAATTATGAGGTGACAACCGGCCACTAACGGAAATGATTGCTAGCTTTAGATCGACGAAGAGATGAACACTTCTTCCACCAAGATGATAAAGAGATAACTTGGATCATTGGCAAGCACCACAAATAGCAACATTCCAATGGAAGGCTTTTAGGTGAAATATGACACAAGATAACTCCAACAACGAGGTTGATGGATTTAAAAATAACTCATTCTTAACAACATGTGAATCATGGAACATGAACTCAAATTATCAAGAATGACATAATACCACCTCCAAAATATGGTAGAAAGAATTGCACTCCGGATTACAATATGAAGAAAGCTTGAGCTCCCTAGAAATGAATCTTGATGAAAACTTTGAGAAGGAATTAAATCCTTGATGAACCATCAT
The DNA here is from genome assembly GCF_002162155.2 of Triticum dicoccoides. Taxonomy (NCBI): domain Eukaryota; kingdom Viridiplantae; phylum Streptophyta; class Magnoliopsida; order Poales; family Poaceae; genus Triticum; species Triticum dicoccoides. The sequence goes on from NC_041389.1 coordinate 252,945,560, forward strand.
GTAGAACCTCCATGAAGAACTCCGGTAAACAAAAGGAATGAAAAGAAAGAGAAATTGAAAACACAAGGTGAATCCTTGCAATGATTTAGATGGATCTCCGTGATAATTAGAGCTTGGAACTCCGGGAAAAAGAGAAGATGAAACAAATGAAACCGAGAATTTTAAGGGCCTCCGGAATAAAGAATTAATCACTTGGATGAACAAGAATAAGAATTATGTTATGCTTATCCTTCACCAATTAAATTGATGACAATCAACGGATTTGGCATACTACTTATTCTCGTAGAAAGGATTAAAAGAGATATATCAAAACTTGAGAAGGTCTTCAACGAACCACCGGTAGGATTGGCACAACAAATGAATTGATATGATGAACAAGGAAGAGAGATCTTGAAAGAACCACCGTAAGAATTGAAAATGATCGAAGTAGGGGTGCATCACCGGTAAGAATTAGCAAATGAACGAAGGTGCTTGAGACAAACTAGATACATGAGAACAAAGAGATCAAGAACTGATTAGAGGATATTCAATAGATGCACCAGCAAGATAGGAGAATGATAACTGACGGCTGAGAATGAATAAACCTGAATTGATGGACTCCGGATGACAAACTGAGAAGACTCTTGAATATCTCCTGATGGGTGAAAAAGATTCTCACAATCAAAAACAATTATGAGAGGATGGCAACAAGCTAGCACCATGAATCTTGAAGAGAATAGAGCAAGATTAAAGAGAAACTCTTCTTCGGTCTTCAAATGATGAGAATGACAACGAGAAACACCACCAAGAATTATTGAGGCACACCGGAAGAATCAAAAGCGAAGAGGTTAAGCCAACTATGAAAAGAATTTGAAAGATCTTGGAGAAAAGCATTTGACTAATGATAACTCATTCTTACGTCAAACTTGGAGAAGAATTTAGGATAGCTCTGGGAAAATAGAAGAGTCAGGTAAGATCCTGGGAAAAGACCTGTGGGTTAGGGCCCACTCAAAAGAACACCGTTGAAAAGATTTAAAAGAGATGTTGCACCGGTTGAATTAAATGACTTGAATGAGATACCAATCTCGAAAGAGCTTGAACGAATGCAGAGTGGAAACACGAATCTTCGAGATATCTTGAGCACTCCGGAACAATAGAATAGCGAGAAATGAATAAATATGAGGAGCACTGTCAAGAGAAGGTATTTGAAACGAGAAAAAGGGGATATAATCGACAAATCTTGACTTGAATCCACCGGAGAAGAGAAAAGACAAAGAATGATAACTTGAAGCTCCGTTACGATCTTCATGAGAATCACCGGATAAGAATATTGACGGAAAAGAATAGAGAGATTTCCACCAATAAAATGGATACTTGATTAAAATAAATGAGTCCTTGAAGAAAAAGGGGTGGGAGGGCGGGAAAACAAAAACAACTTGGGACGGATGAAACAAACACCGTTGAGAAAAACTTAGAATTGATCTTGCGGATGGGGAGAATGATCGGATCCACTTGAAGAGAGACACACTGGTTGAAAAGGATTGGCAAGACAATCTCGATGATCAAGAAGGATTAGTATTCACATAGGAGTATGAGAACACCATTTGGGGAAGGTATGGAATCAACATTTGACTTCGAAGCAACTCGAATACCACAACTCAAAACAAAACCAAGGATTGGCTTGCGGAATAAGCCAGGACAAACATATGATAGAGATTTCGTCTGAAGTTTTCGTGGTGGGGACTACACGGGCTCGATCGTACAACACCATCATGTACAAGGCAGTGCACATGACATACGAAGCGTCCCCGAACCAGCATAGCCAAGGGTTCTTTAAGACACAACGAGACCACTGTAAAAACGACCGTGAATAGGCGGACCACTAGACGTCGAACCCCAATTTCATATCATACATCTGTCGAAAAGATATCCTAAGAGCTACTTGATTTCCCACCTATGAAACTCCCGAAATTTTCCGGTTATGCAATCAGGTGTTGGGGATACAGGGGAAGCATAATATCTCACCCAAACTAACAAATCCTACATCCAGCTGTATCCATCCTTCAACACATAACCAAGAAACCTTCGGAAATCATCTACCTCAACCTTCGAAAAGCATCCGTTATACAAGTTATGGCAATACTCCCGTACTCACCTCAGTACTGGGTTATCGGGGTTATCTCACCAACGAACTGCATAAAAGAGATTTTCGATGTCGGCGTACTAAACTCAGGTATTCCAGAACTGCCACGACAAAATTATGACGACAACACCTCAGAGCTCAACTCCCCGGGACACTTCCACTAAACCCCTGACAGGAGGCACCAAGACAATGTTCTCATCATAAAACCATCGGAACGATTCCAAGATACCCGTGTGATCCTAAATTTTTTTTTAGTGAAATTTGAGAAGAGAAGAGTCAAAACTCTACGTCAGGATGCCTTACCAGAGCGATGAAGAGACTGGGGAGTAAAAAGAATTCCTAACTCTCCGATATATATAATCCTAAATGACTCAAAATATTTTTCTAGACACAACTCGGCCGCTAAAAACGATCAAGCAGTGGGGCTCCTAAGGTCGGGGAAGGCTCTGATTACCAACTTGTAACGCCCTCGATGCGGCTATATCTCCCACGTGTCGAAGCACGACTTAGAGGCATAACCGCATTGAAAGCAATGTCGCAAGTGAGGTAATCTTCACACAACCCATGTAATACATAAGGGAAAGAGATACATAGTTGGCTTACAATCGCCACTTCACACAATTACATGAATAAAGCATTACATCATCCAGATACAATCAAGGTCCGACTACGGAACCAAAATAAAAGAAGAACCACAAATGCGACAAAAGGCCCCCGATCGACCCCAACTGGGCTCCACTACTGATCAACTAACACGAAACCACATAAAGGACAAGATCTTCCTCGAGCTCCTCCTGAGCTTGGTTGCGTCAACTGCACAAACTCATCGGCACCTGCAAACTGGTTTTGGAAGTATCTGTGAGCCACGGGGACTCAGCAATCTCGCACCCTCGCGATCAAGACTATTTAAGCTTATGGGTAAGGTAAAGGTATGAGGTGAAGCTGCAGCAAGCGACTAGCATATATGGTGGCTAAACATACGCAAATGAGAGCGAGAAGAGAAGGCAAAGCACGGTCGATAAAAGTATGATCAAGAAGTGATCCTATAGCAACCTACGTCAAGCATAACTCCAACAACCGTGTTCACTTCCCGAACTCCGCCGGAAAGAGACCATCACGGTTACACACACGGTTGATGTATTTTAATTAAGGTCAACTTCGGGTTTTCTACAACCGGACGTTAACAAATTCCCATCTGCCCATAACCGCGGGCACGGCTTTCGAAAGTTCAAATCCCTGCAGGGGTGTCCCAACTTAGCCCATGACAAGCTCTCACGGTCAACGAAGGAATAGACCTCCACCCGAGACGTTCCGATCAGACTCGGTATCCCGGTACAACAAGACATTTCGACAGGGTAAAACTAAACCAGCAACACCGCCCGAATGTGCCGACAAATCCCGATAGGAGCTGCACATATCTCTTTCTCAGGGCACACTCAGATAGGTCAAGCTACGAGTAAAACCAACCCTCAAGTTTCCCCGAGGTGGCCCCGCAGGCTGCCCAGTTCGGACCAACACTCAGAGGAGCACTGGCCCGGGGGGGTTAAATAAGATGACCCTTGAGTCTGCAGAACCCAAGGGAAAGAAAAGGCTAGGTGGCAAATGGTAAAACCAAGGTTGGGCATTGCTGGAAGAGCTTTACTTAAGGCGAACTGTCAAGGGGTTCCCATAATAGCCCAACCGTGTAAGGAACACAAAATCCGGGAACATAACACCGATATGACGGAAACTAGGGCGGCAAGAGTGGAACAAAACACCAGGCATAAGGCCGAGCCTTCCACCCTTTACCAAGTATATAGATGCATTAATTAAGTAAGATATATTGTGATATCCCAACAAGTAAACATGTTCCAACAAGGAACAACATCTCCATGTTCCAACAAGGAACAAACTTCAATCTTCAGCTGCAACTAATAACGCTATAAGAGGGGCTGAGCAAAGCGGTAACATAGCCAATCAACGGTTTGCTAGGACATGGTGGGTTAGAGGTTTGACATGGCAATTTGGGAGGCTGACAAGCAAATGGTAGGCATCGTAGCATTGGCATAGCAAGAGCGAGCAAACTAGCATAGCAAAGATAGTAGTGATTTCGAGGGTATGATCATCTTGCTTGAGATCTCGCTAGGAAGAAGAACGAGTCCATGAAGAAGACAAACGGACGAAGACGAACGAATCCTCACAACTCCGGAACGAAACCGAAGCTAACGTGAGAAGCAACCCGGAAAGAAACAAACAACATAGTAAACACACAAGCATAAACAAGTCATGATGCACAAACAAGTATGATGCATGTCCGGTTTAATGAGGCATGGCATGGCAAAGTGCAACAAACAATACTACAAGTTAAGTGGAGCTCAATATGCAACGAGGTGCATGTTGACGAAACACCACATCAATTATTTAGTCATCTCTCGTTTAAGCTACCCAACAATATTAAATGTTGTTAAACAAGGCAAGAGATGAAGCATAACAAAACTACCTAGCTAGGCAAGTTTAAATGAGGCCGGAAACAACGAACAACAATTCCGGAAACTCCCCATATGCATATTTTAGATTAGGTCCTGTTCTGCCCTAAACACAATTTTAGGGTTGTTAAACATGCAAAGTAAGTACACCATGTTAAACTTGGCAAAATTCTACCCCATTTACATATAAAGTTTATTTAATTCCGAGCTACAGTTAAATAGTTATGAATTAAATCATTTTAACATGGCATTTGAGCAAATTTAAACAAACAGCATTTTAAACATTTTAACATGGATGAAAGTGGAATATTATGAAACTAGACAGAATTCTAAGCATTTTTCATATATTAACTTTTTACATATGATGCACCGTTTGTGAGTTATTAAATGCATGAACAAGGAGGGTTTTTCTGTAAAACAGTAAATCACTGGATTAATAGGCAAATTCGTTCGCAGGAAGAAAAAACACATCGGGCCAAAACTGGCTGACCCAACAGAGAGGAGGAGCTGTGGGCGCTCACCCATGGGCTTTAGCCCAGTCGGTGGATGCGGCCGGGCAGGCCGGATCTGGCTTGGAGCTGAGCAAGAAGGCCCAGGCGAGGGCGACGTGGATCTCATCCACGCTGGCGCTAGGACAAGTCAACGAGGGGCGACGCTGGAACCGGCATTCTTGAAGCAGGGGACGCAGTGGTCGACGGCTGCGGCCGGGCTTGGCGACGCGGGCGGCCGGAACGGCTGCCGGTGACGTGGGGCTTGGGCGCGACGCCGGATAGGAGGCAGCTGCGGTACTTGGCGCGGCGGTGCGGGATGGCAAGGGCGTCCGGTTCCAAGGCGGAAGAGGCGCGATGCAGATGGGGCACCGGGGCGCTGACGAGGCGTCCTGCTGGTGGTGCTCAACGATGGAGGGAGCTCCGGTGAAGCTGCTGCTTGCGGGGCTGCAGGGCTGTGGCTGCGGGCACCTATGAAGCGCAGAGAGAGAGAGACAGACGAGGTGAGCCGCGGGAAGAAGAGCGATGACGAAGGAGAAGGAAGCAAGGGCAGTGCGGGGCACTCATCTGCTCGTCGGGGACTCGCCGGAGCGGCGAGGCAAGGTCGGGGCCGACAGGGAGGCGGCGCCGCGGAGCTGCTAGTGGCGGAGGAGCTCGGGCATGAGCTCCTGCTCAGGGAAGACGACGGGAGCGAGGAGTCCCGCATGTGCTCGGCGAGGCGGGAGGCGTTCAGCGCGGGTGCAGAGATGGGGGCGATTTGGAGGAGCTGGTTGCCGGCGGCGGCGGCGCGAAGGAAGGCGGGAGGAGCAGGCCGCGGAGGCCTCGGGCGGCTGCAGGGGCTTGGGCTCCTCCTTCCAGATCGAGGCAGGGAGGAGCTACGCTCTGGATTGGCCGGGCACGGAAGGCCGAGTGGAGTTTTGGTGGGAGAAACGAGGTGGAGAGACTGGCTGCGAGGGGATTTTTAGATCGGGAGGATCTCGATGAGGAGGAGACAGGAAGAGTGGCGGCGCTCGGGAGGATCCCTAGAAATTAGGGATTTGGACTGATTATATAGGCAGGGGACTAGGTAGGGACTAATCCGGTCCGTCCGATTATAATCGGGCGGTCGTAAATAAATAGGTTAGATAGCCCTAATAATAAAATGGAGATATTTTTTAGACGTTTGGGGATGATCTGAACCCATCGGTAATGAAAGCCCGGGTCGGGTTCGGGGAAGTTTCGGACATGGGCAAGGGGTCGATGCACTGTGCAAAGAGACTCCGGTTTAGGCAAGAGGGAAAACGAAGAACAAGATTGGTCTCGGAACGGTCAACAAAAGCAAGGGGTGGGGGGAACGCGGCAACTACGAGGGGATGCAAGTTTGAAAACAATGACGGCAACAGAGTGCCGATGCAATGCGAATGATGCGATGATGAATGCAACAAACAAATAAATAACACAACTGACACGCAAAAACATGGAAGGCATCTGGAGCGTCGGTCTCGGGGCGTTACACATAATCAGGTATCTGGACCCCATGACAGGTGACTGTCACACGGCTCGTTTTACTGATTGCATTTTTGATGAGGATCTTTTCCCGACTTTAGGGGGAGAGAATCGACCCCTTGATGCTAAAAGTCGAGAAATCACGTGGCAAGCCACAGGGATCCACGCTCATGACCCGCGCACTTTTGAGACTGAGAGAGAAGTCCAAAAGATAATAGATTTGCAATCTTTAGCAAATCAACTGCCCGTCCACTTTAGTGACTTAAAGACTGTGACAAAATCGCATGTGCACGCGCGCAATGCACCGGAAAGGGTTGAAATACCGAAGAAAAATGATGGTATACTCGCTCCCGTCCAAAGGCCTAAAAGGACGAGAAATCTGGCTTCTCAAATCCCAAGTACTCGGGGACGCCTGACAAAAAAGGACAAGAAAGATTTATCACAGCATGTCGCCAAAGTACACCAAATTGAAACAGGGAGCCAGTCGAGACCTGGCACAAGTACGGAATATTCAGTGCACGAAATTCTGGACTTAAACTTTCCTATAGGGGAAACACCCAGCGGAGATGTGAGCGCACACATCGGCGCGGGAAATCTAAAGGACCTTGCTCCCATAATGAGAAATTTGGTAGAGCAAGTGTTTGCGCTGGATGCACTCCATGACTAAATGGCCATAAATTATATTTATACGAGGGAGTCCCTGAACCGAGCAACGGTGATTGTCGACATCAACTTTGCTACGAAAATTGCCTCAATCATAGATCTTGACCCTGAGCCTAACACGCTCGCTGATTGCAAGAAAAGTTCGGATTGGAAAGATTGGCAGCAGGCAATTACTGCCGAATTATTATCTCTCAACAAAAGGAAGGTGTTCAGACCAGTTTGTCGAACTCCTCCCCACGTTCGCCTTGTTGGCCATAGGTGGGTTTTTGTTCGAAAGAGAGATGAAAATAATAAGGTAGTACGGTACAAAGCAAGGCTCGTCGCTCAAGGGTTCACTCAACGACCAGGTGTCGATTTTGAGGAGACTTATTCCCCGGTCATGGATGGAGTTACCTTTAGATACTTGATCTCGATGGCAGTAAACATGGGCTTGAAAATGAAACTAATGGATGTTGTCACTTCTTACCTATATGGTAACTTGGATTCGAACATATACATGAAGGTTCCAGAAGGTATCCCTGTTCCGAACCATGATAGAGCAAACAGGGGTCTATACAGTGTTCAAGTTCAAAAGGCACTGTACGGACTCAGACAGTCTGGTAGAATGTGGTACAATCACTTAAGCGATTTCCTTCATGAGAAGGGCTACACGAGCAATAAAGATTGCCCATGTGTTTTTATACGGCGATCCCAAGATGGATTCTGTATAATCTCGGTGTACGTGGACGATTTAAACATAATCGGTACACCTGAGGATATTGAGGAAGCGAGTTCCTACCTGATGTCGGAATTCGAGATGAAGGATTTGGGTAAAACCAAGTTCTGTCTAGGTCTGCAACTTGAACATTCCCTTGATGGGATTCTAGTGCACCAGTCGGCCTACACCCAGAAGGTGTTGGAAAGATTTGGATTTGATAAGGCATATCCTTCTAAGACCCCAATGGTCGGGAGGTCTTTACAGCCAGACAAGGACCCGTTCAGGCCAAAGGAAGAGGGGGAGGAAACTCTGGGACCAGTGGTTCCTTACCTGAGTGCAGTTGGAGCACTCATGTATCTCGCAAACTGTACACGGCCAGACATTGCATTCGCCATCAGTTTGCTTGCAGATACAGTTCTGAACCTACCAAAAGACATTGGAAAGGTGTCAAGGACGTCTTCCGTTACCTGCAAGGGACCAAAGATCTTGGCTTGTTTTATAAAAGGAACCAAGACCTATCTATTATAGGCTATGCCGATGTTGGGTACCTATCGGACCTGCATGTTGCAAATCGCAGACTGGATATGTTTTCCTTTGTGGTGGAACTGCGTTTTCCTGGAAATCGTCCAAGCAAACACTTGTGTCGACTTCCACGAACCACTCGGAAATCATGGCACTATTCGAAGCGTCAAAAGAGTGTGTATCGCTTCGGCGGATGATCGGCCACATTCAGCAGACATGTGGGTTGAACACCGTACAAACCCCTACCATTATCTATGAAGATAATGCTGCTTGTGTTGCACAAGTCCAGATGGGTTATGTGAAGGGTAACCTCACAAAGCATATTAGTCCCAAGTTCTTCTATGCACATGAGCTGCAGCAGTTGAACGAGGTGAGATTTTTGCATACTAAGTCCTGTGACAATCTTGCTGATATGTTCACTAAATCATTACCAGCATCAACCTTAGAGAGGTGTGTGCGTGGAATCGGTATGATGAGACTTAGAGAGATGCAAGGTTCAGGGGGAGAAACTTCACAAACTCGTTGCTAAAATCTCAATCCCGATGATCGAGTACTCAACTTGATGGTTGAGTGGATTGTACTCTTTTTCCCTTGAGTGAGTTTTCCTGATGTTTCTCGCACGAGGTTTTTGACGAGGCAATTCGTGCAATACAACAATGTATACATGAAGGTTCCAGAAGGTATCTCTGTTCCGAACCATGATAGAGCAAATAGGGGTCTATACAGTGTTCAACTTCAAAAGGCACTATACGGACTCAGCAAGTCTGGTAGAATGTGGTACAATCACTTAAGCGATTTCCTTCATGAGAAGGGCTACACGAGCAATAAAGATTTCCCATGTGTTTTTATACGATGATCCCAAGATGGATTTTGTATAATCTTGGTGTACGTGGACGATTTAAACATAATCGGTACACCTGAGGATATTGAGGAAGCGAGTTCCTACCTGATGTCGGAATTCGAGATGAAGGATTTGGGTAAAACCAGTGTAACACCCTCGATGCGGCTATATCTCCCACGTGTCGAAGCACGACTTAGAGGCATAACCGCATTGAAAGCAATGTCGCAAGTGAGGTAATCTTCACACAACCCATGTAAAACATAAGGGAAAGAGATACATAGTTGGCTTACAGTCGCCACTTCACACAATACATAAATAAACATCCATCATTCAGTTTACACTCAAGGTCCGACTACGGAACCAAAATAAAAGAAGATTACCCCAAATGCAACACAGATCCCCGATCGTCCCAACTGGGCTCCACTACTGATCGTCTGGAAATGAAACATAGTAACGACCAAGGGCCTCATCAAATTCCCACTTCAGCTCAGTTGCGCCCTCTGCGCTGGTATCGTCGGTACCTGCATCTGTTTTGGTAGAATCTGTGAGTCACGGGGACTCAGCAATCTCACACCCACGAGATCAAGACTATTTAAGCTTAAGGGAAGGGTGGTGTAATGAGGTGGAGCTGTAGCAAGCGACTAGCACATATGGCGGCTACGATCGCAAAAGAGAGTGAGAAGAGAAGCAAGGCACGGTCGTGAATCTAGTAGCGATCAAGAAGTGATCCTGAAACTACTTACGTCAAACATAACTCCAACACCGTGTTCACTTCCCGGACTCCGTCGAGAATAGACCATCACGGCTACACACGCGGTTGATGTATTTTAATTAAGGTCAACTTCGGGTTTTCTACAACCGGACATTAACAAATTCCCATCTGCCTCATAACCGCGGGCACGGCTTTCGAAAGATAATACCCTGCAGGGGTGTCCCAACTTAGCCCATCACAAGCTCTCACGGTCAACGAAGGATAAACCTTCTCCCGGGAAGACCCGATCAGTCTCGGAATCACGGTTCGCATGACATTTCGACAATGGTAAAACTAGACCAGCAAAGCCTCCCAAATGTGCCGACAAATCCCGATAGGAGCTGCACATATCTCGTTCTCAGGGCACACCGGATGGGCAAGACGTCGGGTTGGTATAGACCCTGGTTGCCCAGGGGACGCCGGACATCGCCCAGGTTGGACCAGCATTCGAAGGAACACTGGCCCGGGGGGGGGGTAAATAAAGATGACCCTCGGGCTCGCGAAAACCCAAGGGAAAAAGGCTTAGGTGGCAAATGGTAAAACCAAGGTTGGGCCTTGCTGGAGGAGTTTTATTCAAAGCCAACTGTCACGGGGTCCCATAAATCACCCAACCGCGTAAGGAACGCAAAATCAAGGAACATAACACCGGTATGACGGAAACTAGGGCGGCAAGAGTGGAACAAAACACCAGGCATAAGGTCGAGCCTTCCACTCTTTACCAAGTATATAAGGTGCATTAATTAAAACAATAGATATTGTGATATCCCAAAATATCCGTGTTCCAACAAGGAACAAACTTCATCTTCACCTGCAACTAGCAACGCTATAAGAGGGGCTGAGCAAAAGCGGTAACATAGCCAAACAACGGTTTGCTAGGAAAGGATGGTTAGAGGCTTGACATGGCAATATGGGTGGCATGATATAGCAAGTGGTAGGTAACATAGAATAGGCATAGCAAAAGAGCGAGCATCTAGCAAGCAAAGATAGAAGTGATTTCGAGGGTATGGTCATCTTGCCTGCAAGGTTCTCAGAGTTGTCGAAGGCTTGATCCTCGTAGGCGTTCTCAATAGGTTCCTCGTACACGTACTCGTCTCCCGGCTCTACCCAAAGCAAGAACACAAGCAATGGAACCACAATCAAACATGGAGCAATGCACAAGCAATATGATGCAATACATGACATGCTATGCGAGATGTGATATGCAATGCATATGTGTGCTCCGGAAGGAAAATGATGAACAAGGCATCAACTTGGCAAACCAAGTATGCCGCTGGAAAGATGAGATGATTTCAGTTGAAATCGATATAAAGATCACCGGAACCGGAAGCACGGTTTGCAAATGACAAGCAAAACAAGAATGACGCGAATCTGCGTTTAACAGCACGATGCTACTTAGCATGCAACAAGAAACTATGCTACAGCACCCCAACATAAAAACAAAGCATATGGCAGTGATCTACAGGAGATGCTTAACAAAACAGGAACACTGAGCTACGGCTAAATCACATCATAACAGGCTCAAACAAGCATGGTGAAAGTGCAAAAAATATCAGGTTCACAGACTTAGTGAAAATACTAGCATGCCAGAAATTAACATCAGGAAGGCATGTTTAGAGCAAGCAAACAACAAGCTACAGGAACTTATAATAGCAAAACAAGACATGGAAGTAATCTACTCAAAGCATAGATCAAAAGTCACTTACTGACCATAAGCCAAAAAGGACCATAAGAAATGATGGCACCCATGTAAACATAGCAAGTTTCATTACAGATCTCAGACTTAGCAGAAAAACTGGACATGGCAAAAACAGATATCAAGTAGGCATGTTCGTGAGCTCGATGCACTCACTACAGAGCATCTCATGATAAACTAAGCATACACCCATCAAGAAGACATGGCATATAAGCTATACATGGCAAGAACAACATCATAGCATACACGGATCAACTACAACAACCTTGTGAAAATTGAATATCATGTAAACAATCTGCCAGGAAATATTTTGAAGCAAAAGTAGAGCACGAAAATGACATGCTAGACTACTCCATAATTGCCAACAAAGGCATGGATGGATAGAGCACATCCATATGTTCAAAACACCTTTATTGATCATGCTCAAAAAGGGCATAGATCTCTCTGTAACAACATGAACACATGGCATAAAAATAACAGCAGGAAAACACTAAGTTCCTGAAATCAGCAACATTATCATCCCTAGTTTGCATGCTTGTGCTAGTCACCACATTGATCACAAAAATACATGGCATACACCCCTAGAAAGATAGCATGGCATAGATCAAAACATATGTAGGGCTCAAGTTCATAAGGTGCACACATTAATCATGGCAAAAATGACAAAAGTGCAAGTTCTGTTAAGAAACAGAAACGAACATCACATAGCCCTCTTCCAACAGCATTTCGGGCATCAAGATGAGCTCAAATGTAAATGGTGCAATGAGATGAAATGATGTACTCATCGAGGCGAACAATTTGATATGCTACACGCCCAAAACGGAGCCAGGGGTGCAAAGATGTGATGCGATGAAGATGCAACAAGATATTGGCAGAAAAGGACTTAGTAGATTTCGGGGGTCGGGGAAAAAGTCAACCTATCGATCTCCAGATCGGATCTGGCCGAAGTTCGAGGTCGCCGACCGGAGCTATCCCGGAGCTCGCCGGAGAAGGGGGTCGGGCCCGGACGAGGGGCGGCGGGATCCGGCGCGCGGGGGTCCTGGACCCTGCCGGAGGGCGGCGGAGACGGGCGCGGCGGCGGGACTCGCCGGCGCC
>NC_041389.1:252958739-252968328 GCF_002162155.2 Triticum dicoccoides
GGCATGGTGGCGGGGCGGCCCGGGTGGCGACGTGGCGCGCCCGATTGGGCGGCAGCGGCGGCGGGATTTTCATCCGGCCGGACCGGACGTGTCCGGCGGCGCGGGGTGGAAGAAGACTAGGGTTAGGGATGGATTTGATCCGAGATTTCGGGTGAGGGGGTCTATTTATAGGTAGAAGGAGCTAGGAGGCTCCAAATGGAGTGCGGTTTTCGCCCACACGATCGTTATCCGACGACGGAGAGCATGGAAGTGACTTAGATGGGTTATTGGGCTGTTTTGGAGGGGTGTTGGGCTGCAAAGAGAAAGGGGCCTTTGCGAGAGTGCGGTTAACCGTTGGAGTACCAAACGAGCTCCAAATGATCCGAAACTTGACAGGTGGTCTATCGGTGGTGTACCAAGGCCACTTGGCAAGCCTCGGTCCATTCCGAGAACGTTCAACACCCTCTCACGACAAAGAGACAAAAGGGGTGCGCCGGTGCATGTAGGAGCGTCGGAATGCAAAACGGACAACGAGGAAAATGCTCGGAATCATGAGACGAACGCGTATGCAAATGCGATGCACATGATGACATGATATGAAATGCATGACATGGACAAAATGCAAAATGAAGAAAAACCCCAACCACGGAGGGAATATCATATCACAATGCCGAAAATGCCAAGAGTTGGAGTTACAAATATGGAAAGTTACATCCGGGGTGTTACAACACTCCACCACTACAAGAGGATCTCGTCCCGAGATCTAGGACTGAAAGAACTCCGGATATTCGAAACGGAGGTGATCCTCGCGCTCCCAGATGGCTTCTCGGTCGGAATGGTGTGACCACTTCACTTTCAGGAATTTGATTGACTTGTTGTGAGTCTTGCGCTCGGTTTCTTCAAGAATAGCAACGGGGTGCTCATGATAAGAGAGATCTTCTTGGAGGTCAATTTCTTCAAAGTTGATAGTGCGCTCAGGAATCTTGAAGCACTTGCGGAGCTGTGACACGTGAAACACATCATGCACGTTTGCAAAGTTGGATGGAAGCTCAAGTTGATAGGCGAGATCGCCTCTTTTGCCAATGATCTTGAAAGGACCCACGTATCTAGGGGCAAGCTTCCCTTTGATACCGAAGCGACGAGTGCCTTTCATTGGAGAGACGTGGAGGTAGACATGGTCTTCGATTTCAAAAGCCACATCACGGTGCTTGTCATCATAATAACTCTTCTGGCGCGATTGCGCGGCTTTGAGATTCTCACGAATGACTTTGCACATATCTTCGGCTTCTGTGATCAAGTCGTTGCCAAGAAGTTGGCGTTCACCTGTCTCGGACCAATTGAGAGGAGTACGGCACTTCCTGCCATAGAGAATTTCGAATGGGGCCTTGCCCGAACTTGCTTGGAAGCTGTTGTTGTAGGAGAACTCGGCATATGGAAGACACTCTTCCCACTTCATGCCAAAGGAAATGACACAAGCCCTGAGCATATCTTCAAGGACTTGATTGACTCGCTCGACTTGGCCACTTGTTTGAGGATGGAAAGCTGTGCTGAAACGAATGTTGGTGCCCATGGCCTTCTGAAAGGAGTCCCAGAACTTAGAAGTGAAGATGCTTCCACGGTCTGAAGAGATCAATTGTGGAATGCCGTGCAAGGAGACAATTCTGGAGGTGTATAGCTCTGCCAACTGAGCTGCTGTGATAGATTCTTTGATAGGAAGGAAATGAGCCACTTTAGTAAGCTTGTCAATGACAACGAAGATCGCATCATTTCCACGCTTGGACTTAGGAAAACCAGTCACAAAGTCCATCTCGATGTGATCAAACTTCCATTCCGGAATAGCAAGAGGTTGGAGGAGACCCCCTGGTCTTTGGTGTTCTGCTTTCACCCTTCTCCAGACATCACATTCATTCACGAATTGATCAATTTCTCGCTTCATTCGAGTCCACCAATACGACTGCTTGAGGTAATGGTACATCTTCGTACTTCCAGGATGAATGGATAGGAGGGAATTGTGTGCCTCATTCATAATGACTTTTCTCAGATCGCCTTTAGGAACCACAATACGATCCTCGAAGAAAAGAGTATCTTTGTCATCCAAGCGATAGCACTTGTATTTGGAAATGCCCTTGTCAATACCACGTTTCACCTTCTTCACCATGGCATCCAGGAGTTGTGCCTCACAAATTTGATCTTCCAAAGTAGGAGATACTATGAGGTTGGCAAGAAAGCCTTGAGGAACAACTTGAAGATTCAGCTTGCGGAAAACTTCACAAAGATCCGGTTGGAAGGGCTTGAGAATTAGACTGTTGCAATAAGCCTTTCTGCTCAAGGCATCTGCAATCACATTCGCCTTGCCAGGAGTATATTCAATACTTGGATTGTACTCTTGAATCATTTCGACCCATCGAGTTTGCCTGAGGTTGAGGTTGGGTTGAGTGAAGATATACTTGAGGCTCTTGTGATCGGTGAAAATGTCCACTTTCCTTCCCAACAAGAGGTGTCTCCATGTTATCAATGCATGGACAACTGCCGCCAACTCAAGATCGTGAGTGGGGTAGTTCTTTTCGTTGGGCTTCAACTGACGAGAGGTATAGGCCACAACTTTCTTCTCTTGCATTAACACAGCACCGAGACCTTGAAGAGAAGCATCACAGAATACTTCGAATGGCTTGGATTCATCAGGAGGAGTTAAGACAGGAGCTGTAACTAGCTTCTCTTTGAGGGTGTTGAAAGCGACGTCACACTCAGGCGTCCAGACATACTTGACATGCTTCTGGAGGAGGTTGGAAAGAGGCTTTGCAATCTTAGAGAAATTCTCAACGAATCTTCGGCAATAGCTTGCAAGACCGAGAAAACTGCGGAGTTGCTTGACATTCTGAGGAGATTCCCAATTCACAATTGAAGACACCTTCTCGGGATTAACAGCGATGCCCTTGGCGGAGATGATGTGACCAAGATAAAGAACTTCATCAAGCCAGAACTCACATTTGGAAAACTTCGCATAGAATTGATGCTCTCTGAGCTTGTCGAGCACCAATCGCAAATGTTTGGCATGATCCTGCTTATTCTTGGAGAAGACCAAAATATCATTGAGATACACCAAGACGAAATCATTGGTGTAGGGGTTGAAGATAAAGTTCATCATTCGAGAGAATTTTGGAGGAGCATTGACAAGGCCGAAAGACATGACAGTATATTCATAAGAACCAAAGCTTGTTCTGAATGTTGTCTTGGGAATATCTTGTTCACGAATGCGAATCTGATGATAACCCATACGGAGGTCAAGCTTGGAGAATACTTTAGCACCTTTGAGTTGCTCGAATAGCTCATTGATGTTGGGAAGTGGATACTTGTTCTTGATTGTCTTCTTGTTCAATGGACGGTAATCGACGCAAAGTCGATCCGTGCCATCCTTCTTCTGGACAAAAAGAACTCCACATCCCCATGGAGATGAACTCGGTCTGATCAAACCCAGACGCTCTTGTTCATCGAGCTGTTTCTTCAATTCTTTCAGCTCCTTGGGTCCAAGCTTGTAAGGACGCTTGCAAACGGGTTCAGTGCCAGGCTCAAGATCGATAACGAATTCGACTGGCCGATGAGGAGGCATACCCAGAAGCTCTTCTGGAAAGACATCTTGGTACTCACAAACGACTAGAATCTGAGAGATAGCATCCAACTCGCCCTTCTCATTGAGAGAAAACAACCGAATGGTTTCATCACGAGCGGCATAGATGATAACGTCCTCAGAAGAGTGTGTCAATTGAATTTCCCTGACAGCACAATCAAGCTGAGCCTTGTGCTGAGAAAGCCAGTCCATCCCGAGAATTAGATCAATATCATAGTCGCCAAGAACCATTGGAGAAGATAGAAATCTATAGTCGCCCATCTTGATAGAAACATCCGGAGCCATCATTTTGGTGTTCATGAATAAACCCGGAGAGGAAACCGCTATCGGCTTAGGAAGATCAACAGTATGCAAATCATGCATGGATGCAAAAGGCTTTGATATGAATGAAATAGAAGCACCCGTATCAAACAAAACTTTTGCAGGAATATCATTAACTGAAAGATTACCCATTATCACGTCAGTAGATTCCTCTGCTTGCGCTGCATTCATCATGTTCACCTTTGCAGACTTGGGATTATGCTTGACCACTGCATTGCTTGAAGACCTCACAGGAGGAGGAGGAGAAAGGCGCCTTTGGTTGAAGAATTTGTTCGCATAGTGACCTTTTTGCTGGCACTTGTTGCAAGTCACTTCTGAGAGCGGACGGTGATAAGGAGCATTAGACCTTGGAGGTTGAGGCTGAGACTTGTTCTGGTAGCTTGGGTTGGGCGGGTGGTTTGATCCATGACCACCTGAGTTCTTCTGTTGGTAAGGCTGACGGAACGGAGGAGGAGGAAGGTAGAACTTTTGCTGCTTAGCTGCCACTTGAGAGGAAGAAGACTGAACTGCATCCCTGATTCTCTTCTTAGAAGCTTCACACTTGAGCTGAGCACCTTCTTGCTTGAGTGCCATATTGTAGAATTGATCAAACTGAGTAGGCTCAACAAGAATGAGAGCTAACTGAGATCCTCTCTAAGGCCACCTCTGAATTGATAGATCATACTCTTTTCATCAGGAACATCTTGTTTAGCGAAGCGAGCAAGTTTCTGAAACTGCTTGTTGTATTCGTACACTGACATGTTGCCTTGCTTGAGATTGCGGAACTCCTCACGCTTGCTCTCAACAACACTGGTAGGAATGTGGTGAGCTTTAAAGTCCCGACAGAAATCAGTCCAAGTAATCACTCGACCTCCTCTGGAATCCTTGTATTGCTGGAACCAATCAGCTGCCTGATCCTTGAGCTGAAAAGACGCGAACTTGATGTAGTCCTCAGGTCTGACATTGCTGCATTCGAAATGCTTGTTGATATCCACGAGCCAATCGTCGGCGTCTGTGGCCTCGGCACAGTAGCTGAAAGACTTTGGCTGATTTGCAAGGAACTGGTTGAGGGTAGGAAACTGAGGCTGATGGTAGAACTGCCCTTGACCTTGATTCCCTTGGTTGCCTTGGCCTTGGTTACGCTCTTGCATCAGCTGAATCAACAACTGAGCATTGGCATTTGTGGTTGCCATCAAAGTTTGCCATGCCTCCGGAGGCGGAGGTGGAGGTGGAGGGTTCGCCTGACTCCCATCACTGCGTTCCGGATTCTGACGCGTTGGCGGAGCCATCCTGAAGAGGGTGACATCCGTTAGCATCTTGATTGATAGATAGACAAGTTGAATCAACGGATAGAAATTGCAACATATAGTCTTCACAATAAACATTCGAACAGGGATGAACGAATGAATTCCAAAGTAAACATCATGTCCATTAAGGTGAGAAGCCACTTGATAAGAGATTGATGAATGAAAATAAAAACAAGGTATGAATGGAACAAATAAGTGGTAAGGATTACCCAATCACAAACGAAATATCTGCGGGAAGAAGTGCTAGAGCTACTTGAATCCCACCTATAAACTCCCGAAACTTTCTGGTTATGCAATCAGGTGTTGGGGATACAGGGGAAGCATTATATCTCACCCAAACTAACAATCCCTACATCCAGCTGTATCCATCCGTCAACACATAACCAAGAAACCTTCGGAAATCGTGTACCTCAACCTTCGAAAAGCATCCGTTATACGAGTCATGGCAATACTCCCGTACCCACCTCAGTACTGGGTTATCGGGGTTATCTCACCAACAACTGCATAAAAGAGATTTTTGATGTCGGCGTACTAAACTCAGGTATTCCAGAACTGCAACGATAAAATTATGGCGACAACACCTCAGAGATCAACTCCCCGGGACACTTCCACTAAACCCCTGACAGGAGGCACCAAGACAATGTTCTCATCATAAAACCATCGGAACAATTCCAAGATACCCGCGTGATCCTAAAAAAAATTAGTGAAATTTGAGAAGAGAAGAGTCAAAACTCTACGTCAGGATGCCTTACCAGAGCGATGAAGAGACTGGGGAGTAAAATAATTCCTAACTCTACGATATATATAGTCCTAAATGACTCAAAACATTTTTCTAGACACAACTCGGCCGCTAAAAATGATCAAGCAGTGGGGCTCCTAAGGTCGGGGAAGGCTCTGATTACCAACTTGTAACGCCCTTGATGCGGCTATATCTCCCACATGTCGAAGCACGACTTAGAGGCATAACCGCATTGAAAGCAATGTCGCAAGTGAGGTAATCTTCACACAACCCATGTAAAACATAAGGGAAAGAGATACATAGTTGGCTTACAGTCGCCACTTTACACAATACATAAATAAACATCCATCATTCAGTTTACACTTAAGGTCCGACTACGGAACCAAAATAAAAGAAGATTACCCCAAATGCAACACAGATCCCCGATCGTCCCAACTGGGCTCCACTACTGATCGTCTGGAAATGAAACATAGTAACGACCAAGGGCCTCATCAAATTCCCACTTCAGCTCAGTTGCGCCCTCTGCGCTGGTATCGTCGGTACCTGCATCTGTTTTGGTAGAATCTGTGAGTCACGGGGACTCAGCAATCTCACACCCGCGAGATCAAGACTATTTAAGCTTAAGGGAAGGGTGGTGTAATGAGGTGGAGCTGCAGCAAGCGACTAGCACATATGGCGGCTACGATCGCAAAAGAGAGCGAGAAGAGAAGCAAGGCACGGTCGTGAAGCTAGTAGCGATCAAGAAGTGATCCTGAAACTACTTACGTCAAACATAACTCCAACACCGTGTTCACTTCCCGGACTCCGCCGAGAAGAGACCATCACGGCTACACACGCGGTTGATGTATTTTAATTAAGGTCAACTTCGGGTTTTCTACAACCGGACATTAACAAATTCCCATCTGCCTCATAACCGCGGGCACGGCTTTCGAAAGATAATACCCTGCAGGGGTGTCCCAACTTAGCCCATCACAAGCTCTCACGGTCAACGAAGGATAAACCTTCTCCCGGGAAGACCCGATCAGTCTCGGAATCCCGGTTCGCATGACATTTCGACAATGGTAAAACTAGACCAGCAAAGCCTCCCGAATGTGCCGACAAATCCCGATAGGAGCTGCACATATCTTGTTCTCAGGGCACACCGGATGGGCAAGACGTCGGGTTGGTATAGACCCTGGTTGCCCAGGGGACGCCGGACATCGCCCAGGTTGGACCAGCATTCGAAGGAACACTGGCCCAGGGGGGGGGGTAAATAAAGATGACCCTCGGGCTCGCGAAAACCCAAGGGAAAAAGGCTTTGGTGGCAAATGGTAAAACCAAGGTTGGGCCTTGCTAGAGGAGTTTTATTCGAAGCCAACTGTCACGGGGGTCCCATAAATCACCCAACCGCGTAAGGAACGCAAAATCAAGGAACATAACACCGGTATGACGGAAACTAGGGCGGCAAGAGTGGAACAAAACACCAGGCATAAGGCCGAGCCTTCCACCCTTTACCAAGTATATAAGGTGCATTAATTAAAACAATAGATATTGTGATATCCCAAAATATCCGTATTCCAACAAGGAACAAACTTCATCTTCACCTGCAACTAGCAACGCTATAAGAGGGGCTGAGCAAAAGCGGTAACATAGCCAAACAACGGTTTGCTAGGAAAGGATGGTTAGAGGCTTGACATGGCAATATGGGTGGCATGATATAGCAAGTGGTAGGTAACGTAGCATAGGCATAGCAAAAGAGTGAGCATCTAGCAAGCAAAGATAGAAGTGATTTCGAGGGTATGGTCATCTTGCCTGCAAGGTTCTCAGAGTTGTCGAAGGCTTGATCCTCGTAGGCGTTCTCAGCAAGTTCCTCGCACACGTACTCGTCTCCCGGCTCTACCCAAAGCAAGAACACAAGCAATGGAACCACAATCAAACATGGAGCAATGCACAAGCAATATGATGCAATACATGACATGCTATGCGAGATGTGATATGCAATGCATATGTGTGCTCCGGAAGGAAAATGATGAACAAGGCATCAACTTGGCAAACCAAGTATGCCGCTGGAAAGATGAGATGATTTTGGTTGAAATCGATATAAAGATCACCGGAACCGGAAGCACGGTTTGCAAATGACAAGCAAAACAAGAATGACGTGAATCTGCGTTTAACAGCATGATGCTACTTAGCATGCAACAAGAAACTATGCTACAGCACCCCAACATAAAAACAAAGCATATGGCAGTGATCTACAGGAGATGCTTAACAAAATAGGAACACTGAGCTACGGCTAAATCACATCATAACAGGCTCGAACAAGCATGGTGAAAGTGCAAAAAATATCAGGTTCACAGACTTAGTGAAAATACTAGCATGCCAGAAATTAACATCAGGAAGGCATGTTTAGAGCAAGCAAACAACAAGCTACAGGAACTTATAATAGCAAAACAAGACATGGCAGGAATCTACTCAAAGCATAGATCAAATGTCCCTTACTGACCATAAGCCAAAAAGGACCATAAGAAATGATGGCACCCATGTAAACATAGCAAGTTTCATTACAGATCTCAGACTTAGCAGAAAAACTGGACATGGCAAAAACAGATATCAAGTAGGCATGTTCATGAGCTCGATGCACTCACTACAAAGCATCTAATGATAAACTAAGCATACACCCATCAAGAAGACATGGCATAGAAGCTATACATGGCAAGAACAACATCATAGCATACACGGATCAACTACAACAACCTTGTGAAAATTGAATATCATGTAAACAATCTGTCAGGAAACATTTTGAAGCAAAAGTAGAGCACGAAAATGACATGCTAGACTACTCCATAATTTCCAACAAAGGCATGGATGGATAGAGCACATACATATGTTCAAAACACCCTTACTGATCATGCTCAAAAAGGGCATAGATCTCTCTGTAACAACATGAACACATGGCATAAAAATAACAGCAGGACATGACTTAGTGAAAACACTAAGTTCCTGAAATCAGCAACATTATCATCCCTAGTTTGCATGCTTGTGCTAGTCACCACATTGATCACAAAAATACATGGCATACGCCCCTGGAAAGATAGCATGGCATAGATCAAAACATATGTAGGGCTCAAGTTCATAAGGTGCACACATTAATCATGGCAAAAATGACAAAAGTGCAAGTTCTGTTAAGAAACAGAAACTAACATCACATAGCCCTCTTCCAACAGCATTTCGGGCATCAAGATGAGCTCAAATGTAAATGGTGCAATGAGATGAAATGATGTACTCATCGAGACGAACAATGTGATATGCTACACGCCCAAAACGGAACCACGGGTGCAAAGATGTGATGCGATGAAGATGCAACAAGATATTGGCAGAAAAGGACTAAGTGGATTTCGGGGGTCGGGGAAAAAGTCAACCTATCGATCTCCAGATCGGATCTGGCCGGAGTTCGAGGTCGCCGGCCGGAGCTGTCCCGGAGCTCGCCGGAGAAGGGGGTCGGGGCCGGACAAGGGGCGGCGGGATCCGGCGCGCGGGGGTCCTGGACCCTGCCGGAGGGCGGCGGAGACGGGCGCGGTGGCGGGACTCGCCGGCGCCGGGGACGGGCGGCGCGGGCAGCGGCCGGCCGGCGCCTGAGGCGGCGGAGGAGGAGGTCACCGG
>NC_041389.1:252969072-253047688 GCF_002162155.2 Triticum dicoccoides
GGTGGAGGCACGGTGGCGGGGCTGCCCGGGTGGCGACATGGCGCGCCCCGATTGGGTGGCGGCGGCGGCGAGATTTTCGTCCGGCCGGACCGGACGTGTCCGGCGGCGCGGGGTGGAAGAAGACTAGGGTTAGGGGTGGATTTGATCCGAGATTTCGGGTGAGGGGGTCTATTTATAGGTAGAAGGAGCTAGGAGGCTCCAAATGGAGTGCGGTTTTCGCCCACACGATTGTGATCCGACGACGGAGAGCATGGAAGTGACTTAGATGGATTCTTGGGCTGTTTTGGAGGGGTGTTGGGCTGCAAAGAGAAAGGGGCCTTTGCGAGAGTGCGGTTAACCGTTGGAGTACCAAACGAGCTCCAAATGATCCGAAACTTGACAGGTGGTCTACCGGTGGTGTACCAAGGCCACTTGGCAAGCCTCGGTCCATTCCGAGAATGTTCAACACCCTCTCACGACAAAGAGACAAAAGGGGTGCATCGGTGCATGTAGGAGCGTCGGAATGCAAAACGGACAACGGGGAAAATGCTCGGAATCATGAGACGAACGCGTATGCAAATGCGATGCACATGATGACATGATATGAAATGCATGACATGGACAAAATGCAAAATGAAGAAAAAACCCAACCACGGAGGGAATATCATATCACAATGCCAAAAATGCCAAGAGTTGGAGTTACAAATATGGAAAGTTACATCCGGGGTGTTACAACCAGGTTCTGTCTAGGTCTGCAACTTGAACATTCCCCTGATGGGATTCTAGTGCACCAGTCGGCCTACACCCAGAAGGTGTAGGAAAGATTTGGATTTGATAAGGCATATCCTTCTAAGACCCCGATGGTCGGGCGGTCTTTGCAGCCAGACAAGGACCCGTTCAGGCCAAAGGAAGAGGGGGAGGAAACTCTGGGACCAGAGGTTCCTTGCCTGAGTGCAGTTGGAGCACTCATGTATCTCGCAAACTATACACGGCCAGACATTGCGTTCGCCGTCAGTTTGCTTGCGAGGTACAGTTCTGAACCTACCAAAAGACATTGGAAAGGTGTCAAGGACGTCTTCTGTTACCTGCAAGGGACCAAAGATCTTGGCTTGTTTTATAAAAGGAACCAAGACCTATCTATTATAGGCTATGCCGATGCTGGGTACCTATCAGACCCGCATGATTGCAAATGGCGGACTGGATATGTTTTCCTTTGTGGTGGAACTGCGTTTTCCTGGAAATCGTCCAAGCAAACACTTGTGTCGACTTCCACGAACCACTCGGAAATCATGGCACTATTCAAAGCGTCAAAAAAGTGTGTATCCCTTCGGCGGATGATCGACCATATTCAGCAGACATGTGGGCTGAACACCGTACAAACCCCTACCATTATCTATGAAGATAATGCTGCTTGTGTTGCACAAGTCCAGATGGGTTATGTGAAGAGTAACCTCACAAAGCATATTAGTCCCAAGTTCTTCTATGCACATGAGCTGCAACAGTTGAACGAGGTGACAGTTTTGCATACTAAGTCATGTGACAATCTAGCTGATATGTTCACTAAATCATTACCGGCATCAACCTTAGAGAGGTGTGTGCGTGGAATCGGTATGATGAGACTTAGAGAGATGCAAGGTTCAGGGGGAGAAACTTCACAAACTCGTTGCTAAAATCTCAATCCCGATGATCGAGTACTCAACTTGATGGTTGAGTGGACTGTACTCTTTTCCCCTTAAGTGAGTTTTCCTGATGTTTCTCACACGAGGTTTTTGACGAGGCAATTCGTGCAATACAACAACGTATACTGTGTGCTCTTTCTCCATATTTTTCCACTGGGTTTTTCGGAGTTTTGAGGCATGAATATATGAATAATTACCCAAGGGGGAGTGTTGGGAAACCGGGTCACCCGGGAGGGTGGCGACGATCGCGTGCAAAAAGCACGGGCTAGCCCCTCCTGTTTCCCCTCGTTACGTTAAGTGGGTACTTATCCCTTGACCCCCTACTCCCTATATAAAGCACCGAGGAGCCATCATTGTAATCCCTGATTATTGATTAATAAAGTTGGTCTCCTCCATATCTCTTTGTGTCATTTACTTTCGCGTGTTCGACTACTTCGACTACTTCATCTACGACGCTCGCTCTCGCTTTTGAACCTTGGACCGGACTCGCCGGCGGAGTTGCGGAACAGTGTCAGCAGCCTACCGAGCGGCGCCCCTGAAGATACTAAGACGATTGCCAAGAGTAGTTGAGAAGGAGCGTGTTGTCGACAACAGAGGAACTGGTACAGTACCGATGGCACGGCCCAAGAGTTCGCGGCCCACGAAACTCCCCCAATGGCTTGCAAGCCCAAACTGGACCCGTTGACAAGGTGTACGTTAAATGGCTGATGACTGGCTTCATTTGAATTTAGCTTGTAACGGAAGGCGGCTTCACCCGAGAGTTGTGCTCGTACCTATAGTTGTGAGGATGGTTGGGTGGACAAGCTACAGTAAACCAAATTCCCCTTCCTCCAAGAACCCTAGCTAGGACTAGATCGAGTGAATTCCTCACAATTGGCATCAACGCCTCTGATCCGGAGCTTCCGTTCCACTCCCACCACACACAGTTCAGCGACCGGCGGCGACGTGAGAACATGGAGGGGCTCAGCAAGGAGTGTCGTGTAGTCTATGAGTTGTTCCGCCTTGAATTCGCCAACGACATGGACCGGAAACTACAAGCTCGGGGTGAGTCCCTACTCGAATCCATGGGAAAAACATTGAAGCGGACAATGTGATGCTCGACAACCTCATGTCGGCAAGGCCAGATGGCATAAGGGGAAAGCTTGCCCTCGATCTGGAGCAGTTCAAGGCGGATCTGAGCAAGCAGGAAGGCGCGGATCCGTATCCTAAGGCTGATGGAAGCTCTACCTCGCGCGGAGTTGGACAGGACCGTGGTAGCACCGCTGCCAACCCCCTCGGCTTCGACAACGACGGCAGAGGCAAGGCACATAACATCTATGTGCCTCCTCCTACCAGAGGTGCGCGAGATCACAATTATTCCCGCAGAAATTTTCCGCCACGCGACACTCAAACTGTGGATGTTACTGAGCAAGTGCCTTTTTCTCTCCAACTGGACATGCCGAGATTTGATGGTTCCAACCCGCGGCTATGGCAGAATCGGTGTTGAAGATCAGTTTTGACTGGGCAACACTCCTTCACATTGTTGGATTTCTCTCGCCACAACCAATTCAAAGGAGCTGCACCAAAATGGCTTGGATTAGTGCAACGACGTATGCCAAATTCCAGTTGGACTGTTGTAAGTTCATCTAGTGCCCCTTAGTGATTTTGGTGTATTGAAGACTTATAGGTTAAGGGACTGATGCGTCTGTGAGTGTACACAGGTCTATAAGTCTATGAGGAGTTTGATAATTACAGAGAAAGTCGGCCCCTAAAATGAAGATCTTCGACTGAAGACATTGGATTTCTGAAGACTATCTGAAGACTTTGAAAGTGAAGAAATTGGTGTGACCTCAAAGACTTGGAATTCATTCGAGGAACATGAAGCGTGAAGACTTTTGTTTTCGTAATTTCATTTTCTCTTTCTTGAGTCATAGGAAACACCGTACTGTTAAAGGGGGTCGAGGAAATACTAAGTAAAAATTTCCATGTGATGCTCAACTCAAAATCCTACACCATACCAATCCCTTCGAGTGAAGCCATTGAAAATCTCATACAGTTCAGTCAATTTCTTCAGTAACAGAGACGAAGTTCTTCTGGTTGCTGAGGAATTTGTTCTGACTGAGGAGTTAGGAATTTGCCAGTGCGGATTGCCTACACAGTGAGGAACATGATAGCCTTGAGGAATTTGAGAGTCAAATTTTTGACCGTTGCTGTGCTATGCGCCAGCTGTCCCAAAATATCTACCCACCTAACGGTCATATCATTGAAGGGCATTTATGTTTTATCATGTCGGGCTGCTCCCTAGGCTATAAATAGCCGCCCCCTACAACCACTAGCTGGTTGGCTGCTCCGAGAGAAACTGACACTTGTCATTTGAGAGCATCCCATCCTCCGAGGACTTTGAGCGAAAATCATCAACTGAGGAAAACCCAAACCCAAACACCTTCAAACCCAAAGTGATTGAGCATCACTGAAGAGATTGATCCTGCGTGGATCCGACGCTTGTTACGTTTGAAGATTGTGCTTCTTCCAGACAGTTAGGCGTCATGGTCTAGAGCATCCAAGAGGAATTGTGGATCGCCGAGTGTCCGAGTCTATGAAGGTTTGGAAGTCACCTGAAGAATTACCACGAGTGATTGGGCGAGGTCTGTGTGACCTTAGCTCAAGGATAATACGATGAGGACTGTGTGTCCTCAGGTTTAAATACCTAGCCGCTCCAACCAGACATACAACTGAGATAGTAGTTGGAATTGGTCTACCAAATCATTGTCTTCATCAAGCTTACTGGTTCTATTTCCTCAACTCTTTCATTTCCTCATTTCAGTTGTTGTGTGCCTGTTCATATCTGTTTGAAGACATTAACAGAAGACTTTCTCAATCTCCTCAGTTCAATTTCTTCAGTCTGTCTGTCTTCATCCCGTGTTATCCTGTGTTTATGCTTTTCTGTACTCTGTGCTTGTCTTCATTTCATCACGATAACTATGCTTGTGTTCTGCTATGTTTACTTTTGAGTTCTTATTCCACTGCAAGTAGTTCTTCGCTAAGGAATTTTCTCACCAGCAAATTCCTCAATGAAGAATTCATAAAAATCGCTTATTCAGCCCCTCCCCCTCTAGTCGATATAACGCACTTTCAATTGGTATCAGAGCAAGGTACTCCCTTGTTCAATGTGATTTTGGTTTAACCACCTGGAGTTTTAGTTATGTCGACCGCTGGTATGAAGAAAGTGACATGCCCCATCTTTGACGGTCATGATTATCCCAAGTGGAAGGCCATGATGAGGAAGCATCTCATGGCAATGAACAGCAGGCTGTGGACCGTCACCGAGATTGGCCTTACTGATCTGTGCATGATGGCGGAAGCTGATGACATTCGCAAGTACACTCTTCTCAACCTTACGGCGAAGGGCGTCGTCTGCTCCTGTCTGTCTCAAAATCAGTTCAGGAACATCATGCATGTCAATCATGCAAAGCTTATCTGGGACCGTCTCTTTGAGGTCTATGAAGGTCATCGAACCCGTCATGATCCTTGGTTTGAGGATTACAAGGAATCTCTCAATGCGATGACATTCGAACCAGAATCATCATCTTCTACACCATGCCTTATGGCAAAAAGTGCTAAGGTAGCTGAATGCTACCTATCCGAGTCCAATGATGATGAATCTGGAGACGAATTTGGACCCAGCTATGTCAAACTTGCTTCCCTTGCCACTAAACAACAAAGAGCTCTGGAAAAAGTTCAATACATGCTAAATAAGAGCGATGATATGTTGGGTGAAGAAATGGATCAGTCGAAAGCTTTGGCTGAAAGTCTTCAGAGACTTCAGTCCAAGTTTGACACCCTTCAAGGTCATCATAACACTCTCTTATCTGATCACGAGAAGCTTTCTTATGAATTTCTTCAAAGAAAGCAAGATCTTGAGAAGCTAAGAGTGAGTTATGAAGATCTTCAGAAGGAGCGTGATTCATTACTTGCTCAACAAATCAGCGCTACTCAGGAAGAATTTGTTCCTCCATGTTTGAAGTGCATTGAACGTGAAACTGCTAATTCTTCACCTGAATGTTCAAATGCTTCTAATGCAACAAATTATTCATCTGTCTCTTCTATCAGTAATTCCTCATCTGAGCACATTGCTAGTATCACTGATGATGCAGGGCTGAAGGAATTGTACATGACAGGCATGTACAAAAGCCTCAAAGGGTATCAGACTCTTTGTGACGTGCTTAAAAAGCAGATCCTCAACAGGAACCCAAGGAAAGAGGGTATTGCCTTTGAGAGGAAACTCAATGGTGATGGAACATATTGGAAGCCTAAGCAGTACCCCAAAACCTCATGGGTTGCTGCAAAGGGACCTCCAGTTGATCCATCCAATTTATCTGGCTTTACATGTGAATCTCCTCATTCTTCTGATGAGTCATTTGACTCCAACTATAAACTGTTCAAAAATCAGAATGGTGAAGTATTTGCTAGATATGTTGGTACTAACTGCAGGAACGGTTCCCTGATACGTCCATTCTGCATCATGCTTTTATATCAATATTTATTGCATTATGGGCTGTTATTACACGTTATATCTCAATACTTATGACTATTCTCTCTTATTTTACAAGGTGTATCATGAAGAGGGGGAATGCCGACAGCTGGAATTCTGGCTGGAAAAGGAGAAAACATTGGAAACCTATTCCACACCGCTCCAAAAATCCTAAAACTCCACGAAACTTATTTTTGGAATTAATAAGAATTATTGAGAGTAAGAAATACCTCAGGGGGCCCACACCCTGGCCAGGAGGGTGGGGGGCGCGCCCACCCCTACTGGGTGCGCCCCCTGTCTCCTAGGCCCCCTGGTGGCCCTCTGGTGTCCATCTTCTACTATATGAAGGCTTTTACCCTGGAAAAATCATGGGCAAGCTTACGGGACGAAACTCTGCTGCCACGAGGCGGAACCTTGGCGGAACCAATCTAGACCTCCGACAGAGCTGTTCTGCCGGGGACACTTCCCTCCGGGAGGGGGAAATCATCACCATCGTCATCACCAACGATCCTCTCATCGGGAGGGGGTCAATCTCCATCAACATCTTCACCAGCACCATCTCCTCTCAAAACCCTAGTTCATCTCTTGTATCCAATCTTGTATCCAAACCACAAATTGGTACCTATGGGTTGCTAGTAGTGTTGATTACTCCTTGTAGTTGATGCTAATTGGTTTGCTTGGTGGAAGACCATATGTGCAGACCCTTAATGCATATTATTACCCCTCTGATTATGAACATGAATATGCTTTGTGAGTAGTTTCGTTTGTTCCTGAGGACATGGGTGAAGTCTTGCTATTAGTAGTCATGTGAATTTGGTATTCGTTCGATATTTTGATGAGATGTATGTTGTCTTTCCTCTAGTGGTGTTATGTGAACGTCGACTACATGACACTTCACCATTATTTGGGCCTAGAGGAAGGCATTGGGAAGTAATAAGTAGATGATGGGTTGCTAGAGTGACAGAAGCTTAAACCCTAGTTTATGCGTTGCTTTGTAAGGGGCTGATTTGGATCCATATGTTTAATGTTGTGGTTAGGTTTACCTTAATACTTCTTTTGTAGTTGCGGATGCTTGCAATAGGGGTTAATCATAAGTGGGATTCTTGTCCAAGTAAGGGCAGTACCCAAGTACCAGTCCACCCACATATCAAATTATCAATGTACCGAACGCGAATCATATGAGCGTGATGAAAACTAGCTTGACGATAATTCCCATGTGTCCTCGGGAGCTCCTTTCTCATTATAAGAAATTGTCCAGGCTTACCCTTTGCTACAAAAAGGATTGGGCCACCTTTCTGCACTTTATTTACTTTCATTGCTTGTTACTCGTTACAATTTATCTTATCACAAAACTATCTATTACCTACAATTTCAGTGCTTGCAGAGAAAACCTTACTGAAACCACTTATCATTTCCTTCTGCTCCTCGTTGGGTTCGACACTCTTACTTATTGAAAGGACTATGATAGATCCCCTACACTTTTGGGTCATCAAGACTCTTTTCTGGCGCCGTTGCTAGGGAGTGTAGCGCTTTTGGTGAGTGGAACTTGGTAAGGAAACATTTATATAGTGTGCTAAAATTTTCTGTTACTTGTCACTATGGAAACTAATCCTTTGAGGGGCTTGTTAGGGGTATCTTCACCCCGACCAGAAGAGCAAAGAGTTGCTCCTCAACCTAGTGAACTTTTTGAAAATATTTACTTTGAGATCCCTTCGAGTATGATAGAGAAACTGCTAGCTAATCCATTTGCAGGAGATGGAACATTGCATCCCGATTTACACCTTATCTTTGTGGATGAAGTTTGTGGATTATTTAAGCTTGCAGGTATTCCCGATGATGTTGTCAAAAGGAAGGTCTTCCCTTTATATTTGAAGGGAGATGCATTGACATGGTATAGGCTATGTGATGATATGGGATCTTGGAATTATAAACGATTGAAGTTGGAATTTCACCAGAAGTTCTATCCTATGCATCTTGTTCATCGTGATCGTAATTACATATATAATTTCTGGCCTTGCGAAGGAGAAAACATCGCTCAAGCTTGGGGGAGCTTTAAGTCTATGTTATATTCATGCCCCAATCATGAGCTCTCCAGAGAAATGATTATTCAAAAAATTTACGCTTGGCTTTCTCTCAATGATCGCAACATGCTCGATACTTCCTGTGCTGGTTCTTATATGCTGAAGACTATTGAATTCAAATGGGACTTATTGGAAAGAATTAAATGCAACTCTGAAGATTGGGGTTCCGACGATGGTAAGGAGTCAGGTATGACATCTAAGTTTGATTGTGTTAAATCTTTTATGGATACCGATGCTTTTCGTGGATTTAGCGCTAAATATGGACTTGACTCTGAGATAGTAGCTTCTTTCTGTGAATCTTTTGCTCCTCACGTTGATCTCCCTAAGGAGAAGTGGTTTAAATATAATCCTCCCATTGAATTAAAAGTAGTTGCACCTATTACAGTTGAAGAAAAGACTGTCACTTATAGTGATCCTATTGTTCCTACTACTTATGTTGAGAAACCTCCTTTTCCTGTTAGGATAAAGGATCATGCTAAAACTTCGACTGTTGTTCGTAAGAGTAATACTAGGACTTATACACCTCCTAAGCAAATCAAAGTTGAACCTAGTATTGCTATGGTTAAATATCTCTTGGATGATAATTTAGATGGGCATGTTATTTA
Organism: Triticum dicoccoides; assembly: GCF_002162155.2. Lineage (NCBI taxonomy): Eukaryota > Viridiplantae > Streptophyta > Magnoliopsida > Poales > Poaceae > Triticum > Triticum dicoccoides. Next base: position 252,977,927 of record NC_041389.1, read on the forward strand.
TTTCTGTGGTGAGAATGCTAATATTTTTAGACCAGATACTAAGATACATAGACCTGTGGTAGGCATGCCTGTTATTTCTGTTAAAATAGGAGATCATTGTTATCATGGTTTATGTGATATGGGTGCTAGTGCTAGTGCAATACCCTATGACTTATATAAAGAAATTACGCATGATATTGCACCCGTTGAGTTGGAAGGTATTGATGTTACTATCAAGCTTGCCAATAGAGATACTATTTCACCAATTGGGATTGTTAGAGATGTTGAAGACTTCTATGGGAAGGTTAAATACCCTGCTAATTTTCTTGTTCTTAGTTCCCCACAAGATGACTTCTGTCCCATTATTTTTGGTAGACCCTTCTTAAATACAGTTAATGTTAGGATTGATTGTGAAAAGGATACTGTCACAATTGGCTTAGAGGGTATGTCTCATGAGTTTAATTTTGCTAAGTTACGTAGACAACCTCGTGATAGAGAATCACCTAGTAAGGATGAGATTATTGGTCTTGCTTCTATTGCCAAGCCTCCTACTGATCCGTTAGAACAATATTTGCTTGACCATGAAAATGATATGTTTATGAAGGAAAGAAGGGAAATAGATGAAGTGTTCCTTAAACAGGAACCTATGCTGAAACACAACCTTCCCATTGAAATTCTTGGGGATCCCCCTCCACCCAAGGGTGATCCCGTGTTTGAACTCAAACCATTACCTGATAATCTTAAGTATGCTTATCTTGATGAAAAGAAAATATATCCTGTTATATTAGTGCTAACCTTTCAGAGCAAGAAGAAGAAAGATTATTAAAAACTCTGAAGAAGCAACGCGCTGCTATTGGATATACTCTGGATGATCTTAAGGGCATTAGTCCCACGCTATGCCAACACAAAATTAATTTGGAGGCCGATGCTAAACCAGTTAGAGATCCTCAACAACGACTAAATCCCAAGATGAAAGAAGTGGTAAGAAAGGAGATACTAAAGCTCCTTCAGGCAGGTATAATTTATCCCGTTGCTGATAGTGATTGGGTAAGCCATGTCCATTGTGTTCCTAAAAAGGGAGGTATTACTGTCGTTCCTAATGATAAAGATGAATTGATCCTGCAAAGAATTATTACAGGTTATAGGATGGTAATTGATTTCCATAAATTAAATAAAGCTACTAAGAAAGATCATTACCCTTTACCTTTTATTGATCAAATGCTAGAAAGGCTATCCAAACACACACATTTCTGCTTTCTAGATGGCTATTCTGGTTTCTCTCAAATACATGTGTCAGCGGGGGATCAATCAAAAACTACTTTTACTTGCCCTTTCGGTACTTTTGCTTATAGACGTATGCCTTTTGGTTTATGTAATGCACCTGCTACCTTTGAAAGATGTATGATGGCTATATTCTCTGAATTTTGTGAAAAGATTTGTGAGGTATTCATGGATGACTTCTCCGTTTATGGATCCTCTTTTGATGATTGCTTGAGCAACCTTGATCGAGTTTTGCAGAGATGCAAAGACACTAGTCTCGTCTTGAATTGGGAAAAGTGTCACTTTATGGTTAATGAAGGCATTGTTTTGGGCCATAAGATTTCCGAGAGAGGTATTGAAGTTGATAAAGTCAAAGTTGATGCTATTGAAAAGATGCCATGTCCCAAGGACATAAAAGGTATAAGAAGTTTCCTTAGTCATGCCAGTTTTTATAGGAGGTTCATTAAGGACTTTTCTAAAATCTCTAGGCCTCTGACTAATTTATTGCAAAAAGATATTTCCTTTGTCTTTGATGATGATTGTGTAGAAGCATTTGAAATACTTAAGAAAGCTTTGATCACTACACCTATTGTTCAGCCACCTGATTGGAATTTACCCTTTGAAATTATGTGTGATGCTAGTGATTATGTTGTAGGTGTTGTTCTAGGGCAAAGAGTTGATGAGAAATTGAATGTTATCCAATATGCTAGTAAGAATCTTGATATTGCCCAGAGAAATTATGCTACTACTGAGAAATAATTCTTAGCAGTTGTGTTTGCATGTGATAAGTTTAGACCTTATATAGTTGATTCCAAAGTTACTATTCACACTGATCATACTGCTATTAAATATATTATGGAAAATAAAGATGCTAAGCCTAGACTCATTAGATGGGTTCTCTTGCTCCAAGAATTTGATTTACATATTATTGATAGAAAGGGAGCTCAGAACCCCGTTGCGGACAACTTTTCTAGGTTAGAGAATGTTCTTGATGACCCACTGCCTATTGATGATAGCTTTCCTGATGAACAATTAGCGGTCGTTAATGCTTCTCTTACTGCTCCTTAGTATGCTGATTACGCTAATTACATTGTTGCTAAATTTATACCACCTAGTTTCACATACCAGCAAAAGAAAAAGTTCTTTTATGATTAAGACATTACTTCTGGGATGACCCACACCTTTATAAAGAAGGAGTAGATGGTGTTATTAGACGTTGTGTTGTGTACCTGAGCATGAACAGGAACAGATCCTATGCAAGTGTCACTTTGAATCATATGGAGGACACCACGCTGGAGATAGAACTGCACACAAGGTATTGCAATCCGGTTTTTATTGGCCTACTCTCTTCAAAGATGCTCGTAAGTTTGTCTTATCTTGTGATGAATGTCAAAGAATTGGTAATATTAATAGACGTCAAGAAATGCCTATGAATTATTCTCTTGTTATTGAACTGTTTGATGTTTGGGGCTTTGATTATATGGGACCTTTTCCTGCCTCTAATGGTTACACACATATTTTAGTTGTTGTTGATTACGTTACTAAGTGGGTAGAAGCTATTCCAACTAGTAGTGCCGATCATAACACTTCTATTAAAATGCTTAAAGAAGTTATTTTTCCGAGGTTTGGAGTCCCTAGATATCTTATGACTGATGGTGGTTCACATTTTATTCATGGTGCTTTCCGTGAGATGCTTGCTAAGTATGATGCTAATCATAGAATCGCATCTCCTTATCATCCGCAGTCTAGTGGTCAAGTAGAGTTGAGCAATAGAGAGCTCAAATTAATTTTGCAAAAGACTGTGAATAGATCTAGAAAGAATTGGTCCAAGAAACTTGATGATGCATTATGGGCCTATAGAACTGCTTACAAAAATCCTATGGGTATGTCTCCATATAAGAAGATTTATGGAAAAGCATGTCATTTACCTCTAGAACTTGAACATAAAGCATATTGGGCTATTAAAGAGCTCAACTATGACTTCAAACTTGCCGGTGAGAAGAGGTTGTTTGATATTAGCTCACTTGATGAATGGAGAACCCAAGCCTATGAGAATGCCAAGCTATTCAAAGAAAAAGTCAAACGCTAGCATGATAAAAGGATACAAAAGCGTGAGTTTAACGTAGGTGATTATGTGCTATTATTCAACTCTCATTTAAGATTTTTTGCAGGAAAACTTCTCTCTAAATGGGAAGGTCCTTACGTTATCGAGGAGGTCTATCGTTCTGGTGCCATAAAAATCAACAACTTCGAAGGCACAAGTCCGAGGGTGGTGAACGGTCAAAGAATTAAACATTATATTTCAGGTAATCCTCAATGTTGAAACTAATATTATTGAAACCATAACCCCGGAGGAATACGTAAGGGACATTTTCCAGAACGTTCCAGACTCCAAAAAGGAATAGGTATGTGGTACGGTAAGTAAACCGACTCCAAAACAACTCTAATGGCAATTTTTATCAATTTTGGAATATTTAAGAATTTTAGGAAGAAAGAAGTAGTCCGGGAAGGACACGAGGCCTCCACGAGGGTGGAGGGAGCGCCCACCCTTCCTGGGTGCGCCCCCTGTCTCTTGGCCACCTCGTGTGCCTCCTGGACTCCGTTTTCTTGCATGTTATGTATTTTGGTCGGTAAAAATTCATTATATAAACTCGCGAAGGTTTTGACCACCGTATCACGCAAATATCCTCTGTTTTCACTTCGAGTTGTTCTTGTTGCAGATTAAGAGCAAGATATCTTCTCAAGAGTCAGTCGGGGAGAGTCGGGTGTCTCACCCAACACCAGATCCAGGAGCAAATAGCGATGCTTAACACTTTGGACCATCAGCAGAGGATGAGATGGAGGCCGACTTTAAAAGTATAGATGCCATGGAGGAAGATCAAGAAGTTACCTCTCATCTCCAAGCAGAATTCATGATGGGGGAACTACATAGCTTGGCTATTTCAAATTCGGTCATCCCTTCCAACTTTAGATTTCGTTCTTATGAAAATATGAAAAAGAGCGTCACTTGTTCTCCAGAAGCTATGCAGCATCCTTGGGTAAAGGGAGCTTTAACCGTTACGGGCAAGCTCCGGAAAGAAATAATGAACCTCAAACAACAAGTCAATAAGCTCGAGGAGGAGAACCGTATCGAGGAGAACCGTATCCTAAGGGGCATCATCGCCAAGAAGATCATAACACCAACCGTGAAGAAGGAGACATAATCACATGGGTATGGGCACTCCCTTGGGAACTGCCAAGCTTGGGGGAGGTGCTCTGGTATCGTATCACCATCACACTCCTATCTTTACCGTTTTATTTAGTTTGATCCTTTTAGTAGTATCTTGATCTAGTAGATTGAAGTTTTGATATCAAGTAGTTCTGAGTTTTGCTTTGTGATCTCTTTATGTAATCGAGTCCGTGAGCTATCTATAATAAAGATTAGTGTTCAGTCAAGGGCTTTGCTATGTTGCTATGATCTTGATAAAGTAGAAAGAATAAAAGAGTTCATATTGATCTTATGGATAGTAATGACTTCACACATAGAAAGTATGAGGCATAAAAGTTGTTGAGAGTTGATAAACATAGTTTTGGTCATTGTTGCAATTAATAGGAAGTAATAAGGAAAGGGAGGTTCACATACAAATATATTATCTTGGATATCTTTTATGGTTGTGAAGCGCTCATTAAGTATGACATGCTAAAAGAGTTGATGTTGGACAAGGAAGACAACGTAATGGTTTATGTTTTCTCACACCTCAGTTAAAGTATATTGTCATAGACCTTCCAAACATGTTGAGCTTGCCTTTCCCCCTCATGCTAGCCAAATTCCTTGCACCAAGTAGAGATACTACTTGTGCTTCCAAATATCCTTAAACCTAGTTTTGCCATGAGAGTCCACCATACCTACCTATGGATTGAGTAAGATCCTTCAAGTAAGTTGTCATGTTGCAAGCAATAAAAATTGCTCTCTAAATATGTATGACTTATTAGTGCAGAGAAAATAAGCTTTATATGATCTTGTTATGGAAGCAATAAAAGCGACGGACTGCATAATAAAGGTCCATATACAAGTGGCAATATAAAGTGACGTTCTTTTGCATTAATATTTTATGCATCCAACCCTAAAAGCACATGACAACCTCTGCTTCCCTCTGCGAAGGGCCTATCTTTTACTTTATGTTTTTACTTTATGCTTGAGTCAAGGTGATCCTCACCTTTCCCTTTTTCATTTTATCCTTTGGCAAGCTCCTTGTGTCTGAAAGATCATGATATATATATCCAATTGGGTGTAAGTTAGCATGGACTATTATTGTTGGCATCACCTAAAGGTGAATACGTTGGGAGGGAACACAATAAGCCCCTATCTTTCTCAGTGTCCGGTTGAAACTCTATAACCACAAGTATTGCGTGAGTGTTAGCAATTGTAGAAGACTACATGATAGTTGAGTGTGTGGACTTGCTGAAAAGCTCTATTCTTGACTCTTTTTGATGTTATGATAAATTGCAATTGCTTCAATGACTGAGATTATAGTTTGTTAGCTTCCAATGAAGTTTCTGAACCATACTTGACATTGTGAATTGATTGTTACTTGAGCATAAGAAATCATATGATAAAATCTATTTATGTTGTTGTTATAAGAATGATCATGATGCCCTCATGTCGATACTTTATTTTTATCAACACCTCTATCTCTAAACATGTGGACATATTTTTCGATTTCGGCTTCCGCTTGAGGACAAGCGAGGTCTAAGCTTGGGGGAGTTGATACGTCCATTTTGCATCATGCTTTTATATCAATATTTATTGCATTATGGGATGTTATTACACATTATATCTCAATACTTATGGCTATTCTCTCTTAGTTTACAAGGTTTATCATGAAGAGGGGGAATGCCGGCAGCTGGAATTCTAGCTGGAAAAGGAGCAAACATTGGAAACCTATTCTGCACTGCTCCAAAAATCTTGAAACTCCACGAGACTTATTTTTGGAATTAATAAGAATTATTGAGCGGAAGAAACACCTCAGGGAGCCCACACCCTGGCCAGGAGGGTGGGGGCGCGCCCACCCCTACTGGGCGCGCCCCTGTCTCTTGGGCCCCCTGGTGGCCCTCTCAAAACCCTAGTTCATCTCTTGTATCCAATCTTGTATCCAAACCACAAATTGGTACCTGTGGGTTGCTAGTAGTGTTGATTACTCCTTGTAGTTGATGCTAATTGGTTTACTTGGTGGAAGATCATATGTTCAGATCCTTAATGCATATTATTACCCCTCTGATTATGAACATGAATATGCTTTGTGAGTAGTTACGTTTGTTCCTGAGGACATGGGTGAAGTCTTGCTATTAGTAGTCATGTGAATTTGGTATTCGTTCGATATTTTGATGATATGTATGTTGTCTTTCCTCTAGTGGTGTTATGTGAACATCGACTACATGACACTTCACCATTATTTGGGCCTAGAGGAAGGCATTGGGAAGTAATAAGTAGATGATGTGTTGCTAGAGTGACAGAAGCTTAAACCCTAGTTTATGCGTTGCTTCGTAAGGGGTTGATTTGGATCCATATGTTTAATGTTGTGGTTAGGTTTACCTTAATATTTCTTTTGTAGTTGCGGATGCTTGCAATAGGGGTTAATCATAAGTGGGATGCTTGTCCAAGTAAGGGAAGTACCCAAGCACCGGTCCACCCACATATCAAATTATCAAAGTACCGAACGTGAATCATATGAGCGTGATGAAAACTAGCTTGAAGATAATTCCCATGTGTCCTAGGGAGCTCCTTTCTCATTATAAGAAATTGTTGGCTTATCCTTTGCTAAAAAAAGGATTGGGCCACCTTGCTGCACTTTATTTACTTTCATTGCTTGTTACTCGTTACAATTTATCTTATCACAAAACTATCTATTACCTACAATTTCAGTGCTTGCAGAGAAAACCTTATTGAACACCGCTTATCATTTCCTTCTGCTCCTCGTTGGGTTCGACACTCTTACTTATCGAAAGGACTACGATAGATCCCCTACACTTGTGGGTCATCATTCCCCTATGAAGAAAATCTAGGTTCCTAAAAGTTGCCTTGAAAGTCTTCAGGTGAATGTCCTCATGACACCACCTGTGAAGAATAGGAACTCGAGATCAAATTCTTCATATGGACCAAAATCTTCATATGGATCCAAGTCCTCATACAGACCAAATTCCTCACGTGGATCAAATTCCTCAAAAGGATCAAAGTCCTCATATGATCATCATCGTGCCAACCCCTCTGTTTCGTAGGGAAGAGCTAAGGGCTATGAATATGAGCATTATTCTTCTAACCATTATGTTCATAAGTCCTCGAAAAATTTCTCTACTTATTCATATGCTTATCCTAACCCCTCTTATGTGAAACGAAGTGGAATGGCTTCTATGCCACCTTTGTCATATGGTGCTCGCAGAGTGATGAATTCTGTGCCACCCCTTCAGATGTGGGTGGTGAAGAAAAAGACCTAATCTCTTATGCAGGGTCAGGACTCCAGACGTGCTCAAAACCTCCGAAGAATTTGTTGGAGACCTGAAAATTTCCTGAAAGGACACAGGCTAATCATGAAGAAATGAACTTTCATTTCTCACGTCCTCATACTGTTTTATCTATTCTATTGCTTGATGAAATTGATCTGATGATATTGATGTCATATTCTTCACTAATGAAGTATATGAGTTCGTAAGATGCACTAATTCATCTGCAGGATGATCAACCCAAAGCAAATGAGTGGGTCCTCGATAGTGGATGTACGAATCACATGACTGGTGACAAGAATCTATTGATGGATTCTCCTTGATCACCATCACATCTGAAGCATATCATCTTCGCTGACAAAGGCAAAAGTCAGGTATTGGGTCTAGGTAAGGTTGCGATCTCAAAGGATCGACACATGGACAAAGTCATGCTTGTCGAATCCTTAGGGTACAACCTCATGTCTGTCTTGATGCTTTGTGATCTCGATATGGTTGTTGTCTTTGGCAAATATCGTTGTGTTGTGATCATGGAAGCTGACAATTCCAAAGTCTTCGAAGGCTTTAGGAGAGGAGACTTGTACATTGTTGATTTCTCTACAGGACCACAACCGGCCGTATGCCTACTTGCAAAAGCTTCAGAAGGCTGGCTATGGCATCGACGACTTGGTCATGCTGGTATGAGGAATTTGCACATGCTCGCGAAGAAGAAGCATGTCATTGGCATTGAGAATGTCAAATTCCTTAAGGATCACTTATGCGGAGCCTGTGAAGTTGGAAAGATGACAAAGGCTAAGAATCCAGCGAAGACTATCATGACTACCACTCGACCATTTGAATTGCTTCACATGGATCTCTTTGGTCCAAATCATTATTCAGCAGTTACAAATGATGCATCTCTATATGGCTTTGTTATTGTTGATGATTATTCTCGTTACACATGGGTGCACATTGTCACTTACAGACATGAGGTGCAAGAAGTCTTCAAACGATTTTCCTCGAGGGCTTCAACCAACTTTGGTGTGAAGATCAAGCACATCAGAAGTGACAATGGGACCGAGTTCAAGAATTCCGGTCTTGATGACTATCTTGATGAACTTGGTATTACTCATGAGTTATCTGCTCCTTATACTCCTCAGCAGAATGACATCATGGAGCGCAAGAACAGAACTCTTGTTGAGATGGCCCGCACTATGCTTGATGAATACAAGACGCCTCATCGTTTCTGGATTGAGGCAATTGATATTGCGTGCCACATCATCAACAGAGTATATCTTCGCAAATTCTTCAAGAAGACTGCTTATGAACTCCTCACTGACAAAAAGCCCAATGTGAGTCATTTCAAAGTCTTCGGTGCTAAATGTTGGATTAGAGATCCTCATCACAATTCTAAATTCGCACCGAAAGCACATGAGGGTTTTATGCTTGGTTATGGAAGGACTCGCACACCTACAGAGTCTTTAACAACGTTCTTCACAAAGTTGTTGAAACTGTAGATGTGTGGTTCGATGAAACTAATGGCTCGCAAAGAGAGCACCTACCTTCTGTGATAGATGAACCAGCACCTGAGGAATCTACCAAGTTCAAGGCTACCGAGGATGTCATTCCTACCAAAGAATCTGCTGAAGAATTCATTCCAGAACGTGAAGAATGTTGAGCTGGTGCACCTGAAGAAAATGGTGCTGAGGAAAATGGTCCTGGAGAAAATGCGGATCAAATTCCTCGACGATTGCCCGCTCATCCTCGCGTTGCAAATGAAGTGCAAATTGAGAGAATCATCGATGACATTGAAGCACCAGGTCCTCTCACACGCTCAAAAGCTTCACATTTGTCTAACTTTTGTGGGCACTTTGCTTTTGTATCTATCACAGATCCCACTAAGGTAGATGAAGCATTTCTGGAGCCTGAGTGGATTCAAGCTATGCAAAGAATTACATCAGTTCGAGCTCAACAACGTCTGGGAACTGGTCAAGCGTCCAGATCCTCGCAAGCACAATATCATTGGCACAAAGTGGATTTACCGCAACAAGCAAGATGAAAATGGCCTTGTGGTGAGGAATAAGGCACGGCTTGTAGCTCAAGGCTACACACAGGTTGAAGGAATTGATTTCGATGAAACTTTTGCACCTGTTGCTAGACTTGAGGCTATTCGCATATTACTTGCTTATGCTAACCATCATGGTATCATCTTACAACAAATGGATGTGAAAAGTGCATTCCTCGATGGTAAGCTTGAGGAAGAAGTATATGTTGCTCAACCCCTAGGATTTGAAGATCCAAAGCATCCTAACAAAGTCTTCAGACTCAATAAGGCCCTGTATGGCCTCAAGCAGGCCCCTCGGGCGTGGTATGATACTTTGAAGGAATTTCTCATGAAGAAAGGCTTCAAACCCAGTTCACTCGGACCAACTCTTTTCACTAAATCTTATGATGGTGAATTGTTTGTGTGCCAAATTTATGTTGATGATATCATTTTTGGATGTACTGACCAACATTACAGTGATGAATTTGCCTATATGATGAGTGAAGAATATCAAATGTCTATGATGGGAGAGTTGAAATTCTTTTTAGGTATTCAAATTCGTCAACAGTGCAATGGCATATTCATATCTCAGGAGAAATACCTCAAAGATGTATTGAGGAAATTCGGCATGCAAGATTGCAAAGGGGTCAAAATTCCAATGCCCACAAATGGCTATCTATGCACTGATGAAAATGGTAAAGACTTCGATCAAAAGGTATACCGCTCCATTATTGGCTCTTTATTGTACCTATGTGCATCTAGGACAGATATTATGCTTAGTATTTGCATTTGTGCCTGATTTCAAGCTACACCGAAGGAATCACACCATAAGGCTGTGAAGCATATTCTTCGATATCTAGCTCACACACCAATACTTGGATTATGGTATCCCAAGGGCTCTTCCTTTGATCTCATTGGATATTCAGACTCTGACTATGCTAGCGACCGGGTGGGCCGCAAGTCAATGTCAGGCACATGCCATTTCCTCGGACGATCTTTGGTCTGTTGGTCCTCGAAGAAGCAGAACTGCGTCTCACTCTCCACTGCAGAAGCTGAGTACATTGTTGCTGGATCGTGCTGTGCTCAATTACTATAGATGAAGCAAACACTCAAGGACTATGGCATCAACGTGAAGAATGTGCCTCTCTACTGCGACAATGAGAGCGCTATCAATATTTCTCATGACCCAGTTCAGCACTCGAAGACAAAGCACATCCAGATTCGTCATCATTTTCTTCGTGATCATGTGTTGAAGGGCGACATCTCCATCAACCACGCAAGCACTGAAGACCAACTGGCCGATATCTTCACTAAGCCCTTGGATGAGAAGAGATTTAGCAAGTTGCGGTGTGAGCTAAATATCCTACAATCTTCGAATGTTCTCTAAAAAGGACACACATCCTAACTCTTATGCAAAATTGATGACTTAGATGTGCAACACACAAAGTAACGTTTTTCTTCAATCAATGAAGACTAACCCTCTAAGTGTGAAGAAATTGATTCTCAGAGCCCTACGACAATTGTACGCGGTGTCTAAAGTCAGCTTTCTTATACGCTGGGTTACGCCACCAACCAAAGTTGAAAATCTTCAATTTGAGTTTTTCTTAATTTTTGAAATTCCTCAGTTTTTCAAATTCTTCAACTTTGCAATTGTCTTCACTCTTTCTGTCGTTGTTCTTCATTTGAATATATATATATATATATATATATATATGAGTTTATGTCCTCTACAGCATTCACTTATTGCTAATTCTTCAAGTTGATTTTTCTGCTAAGTGAATGTGATCGGACCCTTCCCCCTCTATGCTAAACTCAACCCAATCTTTTCACAAATTCTTCATGTGCATTCTATTTGAAACTCGTTCAAAATCTTCACCGTGTCCTTGTCAGCTGAAGAAATTGCGAACAGAACTTTTAACTTATCTTATCTAAATTTTTGGCTTTGCTGCCCAAACAGTTCTGCATCCCATGATAATACTTTTCTATTCACCCACGATCTCACACGATCGCCACCTCTCAGTACGTGGGTGACACATGTCAAGCGAATGAGAAGGGCCAGGGGCACGTTCGTCCAATTTCCTTGGGCGTACAGTTTTTCACTCCGACTATAAATACCCCTCCCCTTCCTCATTTTGTTTTTACTCCGCTCGTTCTCACTCCCGCTCGAGCTTCTCAAACCCTAGCACCGCTGCTACTTCATCATCGCCGGTGAGGAAGAGCTTCACTGCCTCAACCTCATCGCCGTCGTACTCGCGCCGGTTGCGGATTTCTTCACCCCGTCACCGCCGTAGCTGTCTTCCTCTGCCGAGTAAGGGCATGGAAGATCTGAACTGACGAACTTCACATCTACACTTCCCAGTTCGTTGTGTTCTTCATCAAGGGTAATTAAAAGTTACTTCTACTGCCCTCTTTGATTCAAATGCTTTCTTGAAAATCTTCAAAGGTGTTTATTCTTCAAATCTTCACAGATTGAACACCTCACATGTCATCTGCTCTTGATTCGTTTATCTAAGCAATGATTTTCTTCAAGATTCCTCAATTGTGTGTATTTTTGATCTATACAACTCTAGAACCTAAGACAAAGAACGCTTAGTGAAATTCTTCAAGACTCATCTGGTAAAATTCCTCAAACTTATTTTTTAAAACCTTCTGAGAACGCATATGACCTCTCCAAATTCCTCCCAACTATATTCTGTTCACAGGTACTCATGTCCGCTACTGAATCACTAGGTTCTCATCAACTTAACTCGTTTGCAGCGTTCCTCGAAGAAAAGTTGCATACCTCTTCAGAAACTTCAGTTGTTCATATTCCTCAGCTGAAGAAAATGGCTGATGGTAAGAAGCCACAGAAGGGTGGAAAGAGGCTTGAGGTCAATACTGCTTTTGAAATCCCTGATGACATTTATGCTGGGTATTGCACACCCCCTGAGGAGGACAGAAATCAGTGCAAGGTGCGCATTCAAAAGATTGAGAGGAGATGTGCACGGGAATGGAGGGAGTACAGATATGTTACTCCCAAGTATATGAAGAAATTCACTCTCAATCCTCCATGCCCAAGACCTCCGTTGGCACTTGGCCAATTGGCAGATCCCACCAGCCTCAAGCGCGGTGAGGATTATCCTGATGAATGGGCAAAGTGCCAGGCCAAACTGGCCAAACAAGCAAAGGAAGCAGTGAGGAAATTTAATGAAGACTCTGCTGCTGCTGCTACCACTGTTGAGGCCTCTGCAAGCAAGCCGAAGAAGGCCATGCCTAAGAAGCCTGCTCACAAGCCAAGTGCTTCTCCCTCAATGCCCTCACGGCCAAGTTCCTTAGCAATGCCCTCACGGCGAGATTCTTCAAAGCCCTCACAGCCAATTCCTCAATCTGCTCCTCCGACAAAGTCCTCAGCTGCTCCAACTAAATCCTCTGCACCTGTGCATCTCGCCACGTGCCAAAGGACTACAGGCATCTCACTTGCCTTAGGAGCGTCTGCAAGTTCCTCAGCTGCACCAAATTCCTCAACTGACCCCTCTCTGCTAAAGAAAAAGGCAACTGCTGGACGAGGCCCTCGACCAAGTCCTCACAAGAAGCAGGTCACCTTTCAAGTGCCCTCTGATGATGAGTCTGATGATGAAGAACTTGCCGAAATCATCAGAGATAGGCATGCCAGGGCCGCTAGAGCCGAAGGCAGCAATGTGCCACTATTATTGGGTCCGAAGTTGATCCTAGATTTCATTGATCTATGGCACAAGGACCCGAACACACCTTTGCCGGAGATGAACCTCACTCCTGGTCAAATTCATGTTTTGACTACCTTCATTGAAGAAGAAAAATGGAAATTTGAAGAAGGAAGAAGAGTGAAGAAAGCGCAGTACAAGAAGTAGCGCTACCTAAAGGACAACATCCTCACTCTTTCCCCTGAACAACTCGTTGCCCTACAAGCTGAGATCAAGCAACCGAGTGATGAATTTGATCGCTACTATGCTGACTGGCTTGGAGCCAAAGTCAGATTTGTGAAGATTACTGATAAATTCACTTCAAATGTTGCAGCCCCAACGCAACAAGAAAATCCTCAGGCTGAAGTATCTGCACAGCCTACTGAAGAACATGTCAGCACCGTTGATGACAATTAGGCTGCTGAAGAAAATGAAAGTACCAGGGCTGATGACTGCATTCCAGCCGCTAAAGAAATTGCCAGGGCATCCACTAGTGTTGTGCCTGAAGAAAATGAAGAAGTCAAGGCAATTGCATCAGTTGTGCCTAAACAAAATGAATTAAATTCCTCTGCTCCTCCTGCACCAACGCCAACTCTAATCCTTCCATCTGCATCAGATGTGAGGAAGACCAAGGCTGTAGAGCGTGCAGCTGTGAAAAAAAGGAAGGCATCAACTTCATCAGATTCTTCTGCTCCGAAGAAGATGAAGCCTTTGACAAGCTCGTTTGCAAATCCCATTGATGATGTTCCTCTCTCATCTATGCCATCAAAGGACCTTGTTCCTTATGATGAAGATTATGTGATCCCAAGCGAATCCGATGAAGAGAATCCTTCTACTGCTTCGTCAGAGCAGTTGGATGAAGAAATTGAAGTGGATGCAATCCCGTCAGCACCAGTTGTCTCCTCGCCTATGCCTCAGTTCACTGCTGAAGAGGCCGGCGTTGAAGAAATGGAAGATGAGGATGTGGACATTGGTTGTACCACACCAGTGCTGAATGATGACTTTTGGGAAAGTCAACACCCCAACTCACCAATGTTCACTCCACTTCAATCAATTCCTCAGTCCCATGTTGCTACTGAAGTACATATGGGATCTGAAGAACCTCATGCAACCCCATCTGTCCATGAAGAAATTCCAGCCACTAGTGCTGATGAAAATCTTAATGAAGAATTGAAGACCCAGGCTGCAGCTGAAGAAGAACCTGAAATTCCTCAGCCCGTGGATCCTGAGATTGCGATTCCTGAGTTGGTGATGCAATTGACTAATACTCCTCAGCCCAAGCCAGAGGATCCCTTCTCGAAGAATCATAAATTCAAGGCTGATGATTTCTTCGGCGAGCATGTTTTCTTCACTGAATTCAATCCTTATGACTCTGCTCGTCTTAGAAGGAAGCGCTTTTGGACTGCCAGCCATGCCAACTTCTATTCTTCATTGCTTTTCAACAAAGACAAAGTCTTCGACCATGAGCATATTCCTCATGTCGATATGGAATCAATGCCTTGCTTCTCTCAAGTCCTCAGTGTGCTTCATGATGCAGGACTGCTCAACTTTTGCTCTGACATCGTTGATTGGAATGAAGAGCTTATTCTTTAGTTCTACGCAACGCTGCATGTCACAGGTGATGCTGACGATATCAACACTTGAGTGTTGGACTGGATGACCGCAAACACTCATTATAAGGCACCAGCCTCTGAATTGCTTCATGCCCAGCCAATCAGTCCTCCACCTGAAGGTGCTTGTTGTCTGTACCAAGAACCTGAACTTACTGCTCATTACATGCAAGTGCTGATGAAGCCTCTGAAGCCCGATCAAGCCCCAAGGACCAAATTCCTCGTGAAGGAATTGTTGTATGTGCCAAGAACCGTCTATCGCATTCTGATGAAGACTTTGAGTCCTATCAAAGGCCACGACTCATCTGATGAGGAAATTGTTGGCATCATGAAGAATCTACTATTCAACATCATGCATGGCATCCCTGTCAATTATCATGATTTCTTCATGAGGACTCTTGCAAATGTTGCACTTTCTCCGTTTGAGCTGAAGCCTTATGCCCCTTGGATGATGAGATTCCTTAGAACAAGGTCTTCAGTCAACTACAAAGCCGATTTTCAGAATCGCCTCAGCTACTTGCCCCTGATTGAAGTCCTCAAGCTGACATATTTCTCAGCTCATGCGAAGGGCAAGGCACCAGCTGTTATTGATGAAGGCATTCGTCCATTGGATGGTCAGTTTCGCAAAGCTGTATCTTATTCCACCAATGATGACTCTGCCACTCATGATTCTGCTGCCAATGCATCCAAGCCAAATCCTCAAGCCACTGCTCCTCGTGTGATGACTGACCGTGAGCTACTTCTTAGTCTTCACCAGAAGGTGGATCGAAACCACAAATGGGTTAGGCGTCAGTTTGGTTCTATTCTTCACAACATGACTGCTACACATAATGCGGTGAAGAAAAACCATTGCTACCTCCATGAAGTCTTCGATCGCACCTGGGCTATTCTGTCACATCTCTATGGTGAAGAAGATCTGAAGCAAATGGGTTTCAAGGAAGATTTTGACTGGTCTGCTCCTCCATCGAAGAAATACAAGAAGGCCAAGGTTCCTTCCTTGGTATCCAGTTCATTTTCTTCATCATGCGACACGGACGAGTATGAAGACTTGGACGACACTGCGGCAGGCCCTACAACGACACACGACCCCAACAACGCTGGTGCTCCTCCATCATCATGATATTCTTCAGGGGCGTTAGTCCTCATTTTCAACCCTTTTGGTCATTCGATGACAAAGGGGGAGAAACTTGAGTTAGTCTTCAAGCGGGTCTATCCTATATGGGCGTTTTTTTTTGCTAAGTTATAACTCTCGTTCTTTTGATGACTTTGCTGGATCGAGTTGTAAACTTAAACTCTATGGTGGCCTGATACTTTTGCTGAGTTCTTCTACATGCTTATTCCTCATTAATGTCAATGCACGCATGCTGAATTACATCAGTCACCATATTTCATCATGCATTTCAAAATCCTCATATTATATGTCAAATGCGTGTATGAATTACAAGATATAGGGGGGAGATCTCCATGATTATACTCTTCAAGTGTGCATTGCTTCAAAAGCAAATTCCTCACTATGCACACCTTCAGGGGGAGTTCTTCTATATATTGCAATTAAATTCCTCAATATTAGTATTTACACTTCATATGTTTATCCCCGTTGAAAACTTAACCTATATTGTCAGCAATCACCAAAAAGGGGGAGATTGTAAGTGCATCTAGTGCCCCTTAGTGATTTTGGTGTATTGAAGACTTATAGGTTAAGGGACTGGTGCGTTTGTGAGTGTACACATGTCTATAAGTCTATGAGGAGTTTGATAATTACAGAGAGTCGACCCCTAAAAATGAAGCTCTTTGACTGAAGACTTTCTGAAGACTTTGAAAGTGAAGAAATTGGTGTGACCTCGAAGACTTGGAATTCATTCGAGGAACATGAAGCGTGAAGATTTTTGTTTTCGTAATTTCATTTTCTCTTTCTTGAGTCATAGGAAACACCATACTGTTAAAGGGGGTCAAGGAAATACTAAGGAAAAATTTCCATGTGATGCTCAACTCAAAATCCTACACCATACCAATCCCTTCGAGTGAAGCCATTGGAAATCTCATACAGTTCAGTCAATTTCTTCAGTAACAGAGACGAAGTTCTTCTGGTTGCTGAGGAATTTGTTTGGACTGAGGAGTTAGGAATTCGCCAGTGCGGACTGCCTACACAGTGAGGAACATGATAGCCCTGAGGAATTTGAGAGTCAAATTTCCGACCGTTGTTGTGCTATGCGCCAGCTGTCCCAAAATATCTACTCACCTAACGATCATATCATTGAAGGGCATTTATGTCTTATCATGTCAGGCTACTCCCTAGGCTATAAATAGCTGACCCCTACAACAACTAGCTGGTTGGCTGCTCTGAGAGAAACTGACACTTGTCATTTGAGAGCATCCCATCCTCCGAGGACTTTGAGCGAAAATCATCAAGTGAGGAAAACCCAAACCCAAACACCTTCAAACCCAAAGTGATTGAGCATCACTGAAGAGATTGATCCTGTGTGGATCCGACACTTGTTACCTTTGAAGATTGTGCTTCTTCCAGACGGTTAGGCGTCATGGTCTAGAGCATCCAAGAGGAATTGTGGATCGCCGAGTGACCGAGTCTATGAAGGTTTGGATGTCACCTGAAGACTTACCACGAGTGATTGGGAGAGGTCTGTGTGACCTTAGCTCAAGGAGAATATGGTGAGGACTGTGTGTCCGGGACTGTGTGTCCTCAGGTTTAAATACCTAGCCGCTCCAACCAGACGTACAACTGAGACAGTAGTTGGAACTGGTTGATACGTCTCCAACGTATCTATAATTTTTTATTGTTCCATGCTATTATATTACCCCTTTTGGATGTTTATGGGCTTTATTTTACACATTTATATCATTTTTGGGACTAACCTACTAACCGGAGGCCCAGCCTGTATTGCTGTTTTTTTTGCCTATTTCAGTATTTCGAAGAAAAGGAATATCAAACAGAGTCCAAACGGAATGAAACCTTCAGGAGCGTGATTTTTAGAACGAACATGATCCAGAGGACTTGGAGTGCAAGTCAAGAAGCAATCGAGGCGGACAAGAGATAGGAGGGCGCGCCCACCCCTCCTGGGCGCGCCCCCTGTCTCCTAGGCCCCTTGAGCGGCCATCGACGTAATTATTCCTCCTATATATACCCACGTACCCCGAAAACATCCAGGGATCCAACAAAAAACAGTTTCCACCACCGTAACCTTCCTTATCCGCGAGATCCCATCTTGGAGCCATCGTCGGCGCTCCGCCGGAGGGGGAATCGACCACGGAGGGCTTCTACATCAACACCATAGCCCTTCCGATGAGTTGTGAGTAGTTTAACACAGACCTTCGGGTCCATAGTTATTAGCTAGATGGCTTCTTCTCTCTTTTTGGATCTCAATACAATGTTCTCCCCCTCTCTTGTGGAGATCTATTCGATGTAACTCTTTTTGCGGTGTGTTTGTCGAGATCCGATGAAATGTGGGTTTATGATCAAGTTTATCTATGAGAAATATTTGAATCTCCTCTGAATTCTTTTATGTATGACTGAGTTATCTTTGCAAGTCTCTTCGAATTATCAGTTTGGTTTGGCCTACTATATTGATCTTTCTTGCCATGGGAGTAGTGCTTAGGTTTGGGTTCAATCTTGCGGTGTCCTTACCCAATGACAGCAGGGGTTGCAAGGCACGTATTGTAGTGTTGCCATCGAGGATAAAAAGATGGGGTTTATATCATATAGCTTGAGTTTATCCCTCTACATCATGTCATCTTTATTAATGCATTACTCTGTTCTTATGAACTTAATACTCTAGATGCATGCTGGATAGCGGTCGATGTGTGGAGTAATAGTAGTAGATGCAGGCAGGAGTCGGTCTACTTGTCACGGACATGATGCCTATATACATGATCATGCCTAGATAATCTCATAATTATTCGCTTTTCTATCAATTGCTCGACAGTAATTTGTTCACCCACCGTAATACTTATGCTATCTTGAGAGAAGCCACTAGTGAAACCTATGGCCCGAGGTCTATCTTTTATCATATAAGCTTTCAATCTACTTTTATTTGCATGTTTACTTTTTGCATCTATATTATAAAAAACCAAAAATATATTTATCTTATCATATTATCTCTATCAGATCTCACTTTCGCAAGTGGCCGTGAAGGGATTTACAACCCCTTTATTGCGTCGGTTGCGAGTTCTTTGTTTGTTTGTGTAGGTGCGTGGGACTTTTGAGGAGCCTCCTACTGGATTGGTACCTTGGTTCTCAAAAACTAAGGGAAATACTTATGCTACTATTGCTGCATCACCCTTTCCTCTTCAAGGAAAACCAACGCAAGCTCAAGACGTAGCAAGAAGGATTTCTGGTGCCGTTGCCGGGGAGGTCTTCGCTCAAGTCAATACATACCAAGTACCCATCACAAACTCATCTCCCTCGCATTTACATTATTTGCCATTTGCCTCTCGTTTTCCTCTCCCCCACTTCACCCTTGCTTTTTTATTTGCCCTCTCTTTCCCTATCTTCTCTCTCTCTTTAGTTAGCCTTCTTCTTCTCCTCGCTTTTTGTTTGCCGTTATGTCTGAAATTGGGGAGATTATCGTTGATATGGACAATAATGATAACATGGAAAATTCTGAAGCTCCGGCGGAAGAACCCCCTATCTTGCATACTAAAAAGTTTCGAATCGGTAGTGGTAACATTATTGGAAAAGGTGTTATTCAAGATTTCTTTACTTGTGCCAGTGCTTTACCTTCCATGGGTGGTTCTATTCTTCATAGAACTAGTAGTCTTGCAGATGCTATCACTATGCTTGTAGTTGAACTTGAAAGACAATTTATGCATATGCATCCTTGCATACAAAGAATTTTCCTAGAATTTTCATTGAGCATTCTTCTGTTAAGCATGTTGTTACTATCTTTTTGGCTCATGAGTTTAGATTTATAATAAGAGAGGCCAAAGAAATCTTTGCGCACTATAGGGTGGACGCCAGTTGTCCTCCCATAGAGGCGATCCTCTTTGATCAAGAGGAAGTTAGGCGTTTTCAATCTTCGGACTATGTTGCTTTCAATGAAAACCTTAGAAAAAAGGTTCCTACCAATGTCCTAGTTGATCGAATTTCCGAACTTAATAATGATTTTGCTCTTCGAAATAATGAGCTAGGATACTCTCTTGAGTATAGGCTCACGATATTTTGCCAAAAGAATGCTTATAGTGATGAATTAGTTGTGCATTATGAAGGGCCAAAGGAGGAACCCGTTCCTCCTGTGATTGATCTTGGGGACTTTTGTCCCGCTAAATTTATCCAGTTTGATTACTTTTGCTTGCCTCAAAGAAAACTTGCTGCTGAACGTAGAGAATATGAGATGAGTTTTCAAGATCTATCTTATTATTATGGCACTACTTAGATCTATCTTCGCTTTTATGCCTAGCTAGGGGCGTTAAACGATAGCGCTAGTTGGGAGGCAACCCAATTTTATTTGTGTTTTTTGCTTTTGTTTCTGTTTAGTAATAAATTTTGCATCTACCTTCTGTTTAGATGTGTTTTTATGTTTTAATTAGTGTTTGTGCCAAGTAGAACCTATAGGGTAACCTATGATGATAGTTAATTTGATTCTACTGAAAAACAGAAACTTTGCGCGCACAAAATTAGTTTTGTTAAATCACAAAAACGTGATTTTGCGTTGATTCTTTTTTATGCTGATCTATACACAAATTTTTCAGGACTTCCTATTTTGGTAGGATTTTTAGAGTTCCATAAGTTTGTGTTAGTTACAGATTGCTACAGATTGTTCTGTTTTTGACAGATTCTGTTTTCGTGTGTTGTTTGCTTATTTTGATGCATCTATGGCTAGTATTAAGTGGTATGAACCATAGAGAACTTGGAATACAGTAGGTTTAACACCAATATAAATAAATAATAAGTTAATTACAGTACCTTATGTGGTGGTTTTGTTTTCTTTCACTAACGGAGCTAGATTTTCTGTTGAGTTTTGTGTTGTGAAGTTTTCAAGTTTTGGGTAAAGATTTGATGGACTATGCAACAAGGAGTGGCAAGAGCCTAAGCTTGGGGATACCCATGGCACCCCAAGATATTCAAGAGTAGCCAAAATCCTAAGCTTGGGGATGTTCCCGGAAGGCATCCCCTCTTTCGTCTTCGTTCATTGGTAACTTTACTTGGAGCTATATTTTTATTTGCCACATGATATGTGTTTTGCTTGGAGCGTCGTGTATGATATTAGTCTTTGATTTTTAGTTTACCACAATCATCCTTGATGTACACACCTTTTTGGAGAAGCCTACTTGATTAGAATTTATTAGAATACTCTATGTGCTTCACTTATATCTTTTGAGCTTGATAGTTTTTGCTCTAGTACTTCACTTATATTTTTTAGAGAACGGCGGTGGCCTAATTTTGAAGAAATTGCTAGTCTCTCATGCTTCACTTATATTATTTTGAGATTCTTTTAGAACAGCATGGTATTTTCTATGGTTATAAATTGGTCCTAGAATGGTGAGCATCCAAGTTGGGTATAATAAAAACTATCATAGAAAGTGCATAAAACACTAGGATCAATTTGATGCTTGATAATTGTTTTGAGATATAGAGGTAGTAATGTTAGAGTCATGCTAGTGGGTAATTATGAAATTGAGAAATACTTGTGTTGAAGTTGGCAAGTCCCGTAGCATGCACGTATGGTAAAAGTTGTGTGACAAATTTGTTGCATGAGGTGCTCTTTTAATTGCCTTCCTTATGAGTGGAGGTCGGGATCGCGCGATGGTTAACTCCTACAAACCCTTCCCCTAGGAGCATGCGTAGTAGTACTTTGCTTCGAGGGCAAGTAGACTTTTGCAATAAGTATATGAGTTCTTTATGACTAATGTGAGTCCATGGATATACGCACACTCACCCTTCCACTTTGCTAGCCTCTATTATACCGCGCAACTTTAGCCGGTATCATGCACCCATTATTTACCTTCCTCAAAATAGCCACCATACCTACCTATTATGGCATTTCCATAGCCATTCCGAGATATATTTCCATGCAACTTTCCATCGTTCCGTTTATTATGACACGCTCTATCATTGTCATATTGCTATTTCCATGATCATGTAGTTCACATCGTATTTGTGGCAAAGACACCTTCATAATTTTCACACATGTCGCTCTTGATTCATTGCATATCCCAGCACACCGCCGGAGGCATTCATATAGAGTCATATCTTGTTCTAGTTTTGAGTTGTAATTCTTGAGTTGTAAATCAATAAAAGTGTGATGATCTTCATTATTAGAGCATTGTCCTAGTGAGGAAAAGATGATGAAGATTATGATTCCCCCCACAAGTCGGGATGAGACTTCGGACTCTAAAAAGAAAAAAAAGAAAAAAAGGAGAAAAAGAAAGAAAAAAATGAAAGGCCAAAAAAAGAAAAAGAAAAGAGAAAGGCCAAAGAAAAAGAAAGAAAGAAAGAAAAAAATAAAATGAGAGAAAAAGAGAGAAGGGACAATGCTACTATCTATTTTCCACACTTGTTTCAAAGTAGCATCATGATCTTCATGATAGAGAGTCTCCTATGTTGTCACTTTCATATACTAAGTGGGAATTTTTCATTATAGAACTTGGCTTGTATATTCCAATGATGGGCTTCCTCAAAATGCCCTAGGTCTTCGTGAGCAAGCGAGTTGGATGCACACCCACTTAGTTTCTTTTGTTGAGCTTTCATATATTTATAGCTCTAGTGCATCCGTTGCATGGCAATCCCTACTCACTCACATTGATATCTATTGATGGGCATCTCCATAGCCCGTTAATACGCCTAGTTGATGTGAGACTATCTTCTCCCTTTTTGTCCTCACAACCACCACCATATACCACCATAGTGCTATGTTCATGGCTTGCGCTCATGTATTGCGTAAGAGTTGAAAAAGCTCAAGCGCGTTAAGAAGTATGAACCAATTGCTTGGCTGAAACCGGGGTTGTGCATGATGGGAGTATTTTATGTAATGAAAATGAAGCATGGCCTAACTATATGATTTTGTGGGGATAAGCTTTCTTTAGCTATGCTATTTTCATAGGACATGATTATTTGTTAGTATGCTTCAAAGCATTATTATTTTTATGTTTTATAAGCTTTTATCTTGAATCATTTTGATCTGAACAATCATGCCACAACAAAGAAAATTACATTGAGAATTATGCAAGGTAGCATTCCACATCAAAAATTCTGTTTTTATCATTTACCTACTCGAGGACGAGCAGGAATTAGGCTTGGGGATGCTTGATACGTCTCCAACGTATCTATAATTTTTGATTGTTCCATGCTATTATATTACCCCTTTTGGATGTTTATGGGCTTTATTTTACACATTTATATCATTTTTGGGACTAACCTACTAACCGGAGGCCCAGCCTGTATTGCTATTTTTTTGCCTATTTCAGTATTTCGAAGAAAAGGAATATCAAACGGAGTCCAAACGGAATGAAACGTTCGAGAGCGTGATTTTTGGAACAAACGTGATCCACAGGACTTGGAGTGCAAGTCAAGAAGCAATCGAGGCGGCCAGGAGATAGGAGGGCGCGCCCACCCCTCCTGGGTGCGCCCACTGTCTCCTGGGCCCCTCGAGCGGCCACCGACGTACTTCTTCCTCCTATATATACCCACGTACCCCGAAAACATCCAGGAAGCCAATGAAAAACAATTTCCACAATCGTAACCTTCTGTATCCGCGAGATCCCATCTTGGAGCCTTCGCCGGCGCTCCGCCGGAGGGGGAATCAACCACGGAGGGCTTCTACATAAACACCATAGCCCTTCCGATGAGTTGTGAGTAGTTTACCACAGACCTTCGGGTCCATGGTTATTAGCTAGATGGCTTCTTCTCTCTTTTTGGATCTCAATACAATGTTCTCCCCCTATCTTGTGGAGATCTATTTGATGTAACTCTTTTTGCAGTGTGTTTGTCGAGATCCCATGAATTGTGGGTTTATGATCAAGTTTATCTACGAGAAATATTTGAATCTCCTCTGAATTCTTTTATGTATGATTGAGTTATCTTTGCAAGTCTCTTCGAATTATCAGTTTGGTTTGGCCTACTAGATTGATCTTTCTTGCCATGGGAGAACTGCTTAGCTTTGGGTTCAATCTGGCGGTGTCCTTACCCAGTGACAGCAGAGGTTGTAAGGCACGTATTGTATTATTGCCATCGAGGATAAAAAGATGGGGTTTATATCATATTGCTTGAGTTTATCCTTCTACATCATGTCATCTTTCTTAATGCGTTACTCTGTTCTTATGAACTTAATACTCTAGATGCATGCTGGATAGCGGTCGATGTGTGGAGTAATAGTAGTAGAAGCAGGCAGGAGTCGGTCTACTTGTCACGGACGTGATGCCTATATACATGATCATGCCTAGATAATCTCATAATTATTTGCTTTTCTATCAATTGCTCGACAGTAATTTGTTCACCCACCGTAATACTTATGCTATCTTGAGAGAAGCCACTAGTGAAACCTATGGCCCCGGGTCTATCTTTTATCATATAAGCTTTCAATCTACTTTTATTTGCATCTTTACTTTTCGCATCTATATTATAAAATACCAAAAATATATTTATCTTATCATATTTCTCTATCAGATCTCACTTTCACAAGTGGCTGTGAAGGGATTGACAACCCCTTTATTGCGTTGGTTGCGAGTTCTTTGTTTGTTTGTGTAGGTGCGTGGGACTTTTGAGGAGCCTCCTACTGGATTGATACCTTGGTTCTCAAGAACTGAGGGAAATACTTACGCTACTATTGCTGCATCACCCTTTCCTGTTCAAGGAAAACCAACGCAAGCTCAATACGTAACACTGGTCTACCAAATCATTGTCTTCATCAAGCTTACTGGTTCTATTTCCTCAACTCTTTCATTTCCTCATTTCAGTTGTTGTGTGCCTGTTCATATCTGTTTGAAGACATTGACTGAAGACTTTCTCAATCTCCTCAGTTCAATTTCTTCAGTCTGTCCGTCTTCATCATGTGTTATCTTGTGTTTACGCTTTCTGTACTCTGTGCTTGTCTTTATTTCATCACGATGACTATGCTTGTGTTCTGCTATGTTTACTTTTGAGTACTTATTCCGCTGCAAGTAGTTCTTCGCTAAGGAATTTCCTCACCAGCAAATTCCTTAGTGAAGAATTCATAAAAATCGCCTATTCACCCCACCCCTTCTAGTCGATATAACGCACTTTCAACTGTATGCATTGCATCACAGAACAGGTTTGGGCGAAATCAACACAAGACACTTCTCAGGAAGCTATTTCGTATTGCTCAGGACAGTTCTATGGAGGATTATGTGGAGCGATTTGCAGAGCTCTATGACCAACTTACTTCTTATGAGGATGCACCAAACTCTCTCCACTATACCACTCGCTTCCTGGATGGACTGAAGCCCGGAGTTCGCATTGTTGTCGCTCTTTAGAAGCCAAAGGATTTGGATACAGCTTATGAACTGGCTCTCCTACCTCAGGAGTTAGGAGAAGGAGTCACACCAATGAACACTTCTTTCCAGCGCAAAACTGCACCAACACAATCGTCTTCCAGCAACAAGCCTAAGTTTGCAGAGGAGAAAAGGAATTTGGATACTACTAAGGGAATAGTTCCTGATTATAAGTGGGTGGCATTAAAGAATTATAGAAAGTCCAAGGGCTTGTGCTTTGTTTGTGGAGAGAAATGGCAAAATATGTGTGCAAATCAATACTTCAACTGCATTTTGTACATGAATTTATTGATTAGTTGCAGTCTTCTCTTCCTGAGGAACCATTTTATCTTGCTCCATTATGGCTGTAAATTTTCCTAGGCCTTCTCTTATCCATATAACCTATCTCCACCCAATTTTGGCATATTCCATCTAGCCATTATTCCCCAAGAATTTTTGCAAGTTTCTGGTCAGTGGAAATGCTTGTGAAGCAAGTACCATTTTGGGTTATCCAATTGGTATGAAACCTTTTGCAGCATCTTCATATGACCAAATAACTCTGCCCTGCTCAAGTTTAGCTTAAGTTGATACTCCATGTGAGAGTATCATCATGATCAAGTTTCTGGACCTAATCTGAGGTTACAAAGCAACCCTGTTGTTTTGTGATCCATTTGCCTCCAAACTTCACAAGACTCTTGTCCTTCCTATCATAAACACACCAGACAACTCATTTGGCTCCAAGCTCTTCGCTGTTGACCACTCTAACCTGATTCAGTTTGACACAACAATCTTCAGAGGAGTAATCCCATCGATCCAGAGATCATTTCTTTGATCCATCACTTCCCTCAACCTCAGGGATGCAAGGACTCATCACTAGACAACTCACGGTAGTCTCTTGCGTCCCCTCCTTGCCGGGCACAGTGGTGACCGCGTGTATTTTTGCCCGTAAACGCGCTCTGGATGTAGCAAACGCGCTCTGGCTCCATCTTGGTGCTGTGCTTGTCCGTTCTCCCCTCATCTCGACCCGCAGCCTTGTCTAGTAGCCTCCTCGTAATCGACTGCGCCTCCCAAAGCCCTTTCCCCCTCCGTCTTCTTCCCCGATGAGCCGTCCCCGTCGCCGAACAGTGAGCGTACACGGGAGCGCTGTAGCCGACCGGCTCTGTCCGCGCCTCGGCCGCTTCCTCCCCGTACTCCCTTGGCCGCCTCTGCCCTCGTGATCTCTCCCCTGTGCCTTCCCCGTCACCTACCTTCGAGCTCATGCGCATGCACACGCGTCCGCGGCGCCGGACTCGCGTCCGCGGTGACACACGCTCGGCCTCCTCCCCCTCTGCCTATTTAAGGCCACCCCGAGCGCGTTCCTCTTCACCAATCAACCTCACGCACCCCTAGCTGCCTCCCCGACCACCCGAACGAGCTCGAGGAGCTCTCTATGTCCACCATCGCCACCATGGCCGCCGGACTCTTTCGCCTAAATTCGCTCGCAGTCGAGCTCTTCCCTCCCTCCTTCCGCCACCAGTAGTCCACCCACACCCCGGCGCATCTCCCCAACCCCTCAGTTCGGCGCCGGAGTACTCATGGCCGCGTGTCCCCCAAGATTGGCCGCCGCCGTTGCTCTCTGCCTCCGTGGTGCGCCGCTGTTCCGCCCCTCCTCGGAGTTCGTTTTGCGTCAGGATGGGTGCGCGGTGTTCTCCCGGTCGCGTAGGTGGTCCGGGCGCCACGAACGGTGGCCGGAGCCGCCCGAACAACCACCAGCGCCGGCTCTGGCCTCTGTCCCGCGCGGGCGAGCGCGCGAGGGAGACGAAGACGTCGGCGTTAACTCTTCTCCCCTGGCCAGGCGGGCCCCGCGTCGCCCCCGCCCCCACCGGTCAGCCGCACGGGCGTTGACCCCGCCTCTGCCCACGTGGCAAGTGGAAGCGCATTCACGCGAGTATATTTTCCCTTTCCGAAGGTGTGTTTCCTTGCGGCTTAGGCGAGGAATGCGCTTTCCTCTCTGTAAAGTGTATTTTCGCAAAACCGCTTCTGCCTTATCCACTCAGGGACTTGTTTGTGATGTTATTTTTGCAGAAAAGTCCCTGATCTTCATCACTTCACAACTTTTTACCCGTAACTCCGATTGAGGTGAATCCAACGCCCACTTCTTCGTCTTGTAAAACCCATTCTGTTGGAATCATTTTCACTATGTTTCAACATTCTGAAAATGGCCATTTTACCCTTGCCCCTAATCAGCCTCCTTTGAGAGAGTACCCTTTCCTGCGATTCTTTCTGCGGTCGTACCGCACTTCTCCCCGGAGCCTTCTTCACCCCCAGGCAAGCCACAACCACCATTTGCGTGATAGCCGTGTAGAAGCATTTGTTTTCAACTTGAATCTTTAATCACTATTTGTTTGCTTTGTTGCTGTTGTCGTTATTTCGGTTATGCTTGCGGATCGGTGTTTACCGTCCTGATATGTTTTCTTGCACTCTGTTATTATGTTCTTCATGCTAGTATTACTTTCATATCAGCCATGCTTGGTAGTAATACATGTTGGTGATGGTCTTCGGTGCATGACTATCGTCTGTTCCGAGTATCGTTGTTATGCATGTTCTTTTGCACCCATTTGGTTAAATGCTTGTATGGTAGTTTTATCGTTATGTTATTGCATGGTATTGCTGATGCTAGTGGTTATGTTATGCTATGAGTAGTATTCTAGTTGTGATATCCATGCTCGTCAGTATGCCATGCTCATCTGGATAAATGGTTAAATGTTGATGTTATGCTCGTTGATTGGGATGCACCCCCATACTTATGTTAATACCATGTTCATGCATTGTAGTTTCATCAGGTTGTTTTTATCATGACTCGGTATATTGCATTCAAGTTTAACCGGATTAAATTGAACTTAAACAACTGTTGGCTGAGTCATGGTGCCACCATATCGAGGTGACAAGTGCAACCACGCTTACCTTATGGGGGTCCTAACTGGGTCTATTGTCATGCCTCTCGCCGGTGCCTCCCGCGAGGGAAGGTTATGCGCGGGCGCTACCTTGGCCAGGTAGGATGGCATAAGCCTTGTGTGCCCATTGTTTTTGTAAGGATCCTTGTCCCCGTTTGGGACCGTTTTGCCACGACGGTGGCCATTGGTGCCTTTGGTAGGCACAGGTCCACCCAGGACTTAGCTCAAAGGGGAGTTGGTTGGAGTGGTCGGGAGAGTGTCATGGCAGTAGGACGATTTTGTCGAAACGTCGTTGGTCCACCTGAATGGGAGTGCGAGGCCATGGGTTCCGTGGTGTGGGTATAGTGTGCTAACCTCTGCAGAGTGTGTGTGCTAAATCTATCGATAGCCGCGCCCGCGGATATGGGCCCAGTTTGTGTCGGTCACACTGTGGGTCAACAATAATAATAATGATGTGTTTAATAACAACCCTAGTTCGATGATGAAAGAAGTTGGTTGATATTTATGTGATCAAGAGAGGATCACTGTGGTATTGTGAGTACCAACTTGTTGGATATATGGGATGTTATGCGAGAGTCAAGGGTAAAAGTTAAGCTCCTGATATGATCGTGTGATGTCCGTGATGGTAAGTGATACATGTGATGGTTACGAGGTAATCCGAGCAGAGTAAGTTGGTGCATGATAGTTTCATCATGTTGCATGCTAGTCTCATCATGTTCATATGTTTATGCCATGCTCGTATTGTTCTAGTTGTATCATGTTGTACATGCCATATTGTTCTGATAGTATCGTGTTCATCATTGCTTAAAAATCTGTAATTACCATGCTATTGTTTGTCTTGATTGCTTTGGTTGCTGTGAGCTTGCAAGTACATTCAATGTACTGACCTGGCGTGTCATGCCAGTTTGCAGGTCATGCCGGATATGATTGCTTGTTTGCCGTGGTTTCCTTGTTTGTGAGCTAGGATAAGCGTTCCAGCCAGAGTCCCTGCGGAGTTGAGTTCACCACCACCGTCGTTGTTCCGCTGCCAGTATTCATTCCGCTGCGTCGAGTTGTTCTACTGTTTGCATAGAGCAACCGTGGCAGGCGTAGTGTCGTCGTGCCGATGTAATTCCCTTATACCCAATATAGCTTGCAATAAAGAGCTGATTTGTTCTATGCTAAGCAGAGCCGTATTCCAGAAGACTTCTCCTCGATCTCTGGGCTGGAATACGGGTCGTTCCGGTTTCTCTGAGATGGGGTGCCACAAATACCCTCTTTCCTAGGGTTCCTGTTGAGGATCTGCTTTTTAAGCACGTCACAAAGAGCCTGATGCCCTTTGAGGCTTTTGTACATGCCTGTCATATACAATTCCTTCAGCCCTGCATCGTTAGTGATACTAGTAATATCCTCAGATGAGGAATTAGTGATAGCAGAGGCAGGTGAAGCGCTGATTTATTGAGAAAGTAATGTATCGCGCTCCTTCTGAAGATCTTCATAACTCACCCTTAGCTTCTCAAGATCTTGCTTTCTTTGAATAAATTCATAAGAAAGCTTCTCATGGTCAGATAAGAGAGTGTTATGATGACTTTGAAGGTTGTCAAACTTAGACTGAAGTCTCTGAAGACTTTCAGCCAAAGCTTTCGACTGATCCATTTCTTCACCCAACATATCATCGCTCTTGTCCAGCATGTATTGAACTTTTTCCAAAGCTCTTTGTTGTTTAGTGGCAAGGGAACCAAGTTTGACATAACTGGGTCCAAATTCATCACTAGATTCATCATCACTAGACTCAGATAGGTAGCATTTAGTTACCTTAGCACCTTTTGCCATAAGGCATGGTGTAGAAGATGATGATTCTGGTTTGAATGTCATCGCTTTGAGTGATTCCTTGAAATCCTCAAACCAAGGATCATGACGGGTTCGATGACCTTCATAGACCTTAGAGAGTCGGTCCCAAATGAGCTTCGCATGACTAAGATGCATGATCTTTCTGAGCTGATTTTGAGACAGACAGGAGCAAATGACGTCCTTTGCCGTGAGGTTGAGAAGAGTATACTTGCGAATGTCATCAGCTTCTGCCATCTTGCACAGATCGGTAA
This sequence comes from Triticum dicoccoides, assembly GCF_002162155.2. NCBI lineage: Eukaryota > Viridiplantae > Streptophyta > Magnoliopsida > Poales > Poaceae > Triticum > Triticum dicoccoides. The sequence continues at coordinate 253,008,425 of NC_041389.1, forward strand.
GACCAATCCCAGTGACGGTCCACAACTCGATGTTCATCGCCATGAGACGCTTCTTCATCATGGCCTTCCACTTGGGATAATCATGACCGTCAAAGATGGGGCATGGCACGGTCTTCATCCCTGCGGTCGACATAACTAAAACTCCAAACGGTTAAACCAAAATCACACAGAACAAGGGAGTACCTTGCTCTGATATCAATTGAAAGTACGTTAAGTAGACTAGAGGGGGGTGAATAGACGATTTTTATGAATTCTTCATTGAGGAATTTCAGGGTGAGGAAATTCCTAAGCGAAGAACTACTTGTAGTGGAATAAGTACTCAGATGCAATCATAACAGAACATGAGCATGGTCAACATGATGAAATGAAAACAAGCACAGAGTACAGGAAGCGTAAGCACAAGATAAAACAGGATGAAGACAAACAGACTGAAGAAATTGAACTGAGGAAATTGTGAATGTCTTTAGCCAAAGTCTTCAAATAGATATGAACAGGCACACAACACAGTTATGAGGAAATGAAAGAGTTGAGGAAATAGAACCAGTAGGCTTGGTGAAGATAGTGATTTGGTAGACCAATTCCAACTGTTGTGACAGTTGTACGTCTGGTTGGAGCGGCTAGGTATTTAAACCTAAGGACACATAGTCCTCACTGTATTCTCCTTGAGCTAAGGTCACACAGACCTCGCCCAATCACTCGTGGTAAGTCTTCAGGTGACTTCCAAACCTTCACAAACTCGGTCACTTGGCGATCCACAATTTCCACTTGGATGCTCTAGACCATGACACCTAACCGTCTGGAAGATGCACAGTCTTCAAAGGTAACAAGCGTTGGATCCACACAGGATCAGTCTCTTCAGTGATCCTCAATCACTTTGGCTTTGTAGGTGTTTGGGTTTGGGTTTTCCTCACTTGATGATTTTCGCTCAAAGTCCTCGGAGGATGGGATGCTCTCAAATAACAAGTGTCAGTTTCTCTCGGAGCAGCCAACTAGCTAGTGGTTGTAGGGGGAGGCTATTTATAGCCTAGGGAGCAGCCCGACATGATAAGACATAAATGCCCTTCAATGATATGATCGTTAGGTGAGTAGATATTTTGAAATAGCTGGCGCATAGCACAGCAACGGTCGGAAATTTGAGGCTCAAGTTCCTCAGGGCTATCATGCTCCTCACTTGTAGGCAATCCGCACTGGCGAATTCCTAACTCCTGAGTTAGAACAAATTCCTCAGGGACCAGAAGAACTTGATCTCTGTCACTGAAGAAATTGACTGAACTGTATGAGATTTCCAACGGCTTCACTCGAAAGGATTGGTAGGTGTAGGATTTTGAGTTGAGCATCACATGGAAATTTTTCCTTAGTATTTCCTCGGCCCCCTTTAACAGTAGGTGTTTCCTATGACTCAAGAAAGAGAAAATTAAACTACGAAAACAAAAGTCTTCATGCTTCCTGTTTCTCGCATGAATATCAGGTCTTCATGGTCACACCAATTTCTTCACTTTCAAAGTCTTCAGAAAGTCTTCAGAAATCCAAAGTCTTCAGTCAAAGACATTCATTTTTAGGGGTCGACTTTCTCTGTAAATATCAAACTCCTCATAGACTTATAGACCTGTGTACACTCACAAACGCATCAGTCCCTTAACATATAAGTCTTCAATACACCAAAATCACTAAGGGGCACTAGATGCACTTACAGTTAGGGAGGCTGAGATTTAACTCAGAAGATCGCGTCTTCACCTTATTCCCCTTGAGCTAAGGACACTTAGTCCTCGCCCAATCACTCTAGAAAGTCTTCAAGGTAGACTTCCAAACCTTCCCAGACTTTCTTCACTGGCAATCCACAATGGCTCTTGGGTGCTCAGAACGCGACGCCTAACCGACTGGAGGATTCACAGTTCTCATGTGTAACAAGTCTTCAGATCACGCGGACAGAAAGACTTCAGTGATGCCTAACACTCTTTGGCTCTGGGTGTTTTGGGCTTTGTCCTTGCAAGGATCTCTCTCTCTCTCTCTCAAATGCTTCGGAGGTGGGTTGCTCTCAAACGACAAAAGCCGTGCACTAACTCTGAGCAGCCACCAATTTATGGTGTAGGGGGTGGGCTATTTATAGCCAGGAGGCAACCCGACCTGATTTTTCCAAAATGACCCTGTGTCACTAAGGAACTGACACATGTCCAACGGTCAGATTTCAAACACACACGATAGCTTGACTTGGGCTACAAGTAAAGCTGACTCATCCAGCTCTTGATAAGATTTTCTCTTGTTGTCTTCGCTCGAAGACATTGGATTTGGTTGAGCATCAAATTAGTCACCCTGACTTTGTTCACTTGGACCCCACTTAACAGTACGGTGGTTCCTATGACTCAACAAAGAAGAAAAGGAAGCTACAAAACAACTACATCTTCGCACTCCATAGTCTTCATATGAATGTCTTCTCATGTCATAATCTTCATTGTGAATATCTTCACAGACCACCATTATCTTCAATAAGTGACCACTACATGTGTTATCCTGCAATTCTCACAAACACATTAGTCCCTCAACCAAGTTTGTCGTCAATACTCCAAAACCAACAAGGGGTGGCACTAGATGAACTTACACATACCAAGCATGAGGTGCTTGTTTGAGGCCATACAGTGCCTTGTTGAGCTTTTATACCATGTCAGGACGCTTTGGGTCTTCAAAACTAGGTGGTTGTGCCGAATACACTTCTTCTTCAATTTTACCGTTGAGAAAGGCACTCTTTACATCCATTTGGTACAGAAAAATGTTGTGATGGTTGGCATATGCTAGCAGTATGCGAATGGTTTCAAGCCTAGTCACAGGAGCAAAGGTTTCATCAAAGTCAATCCCTTCAACTTGTGTGTAACCTTGAGCAACGAGACGAGCTTTGTTTCTGACAACTTGACCATGCTCATCTTGTTTGTTGCGATAGATCCATTTGGTTCCGATGATATTGTGCTTGCGAGGATCAGGACGCTTCACTAGCTCCCATACATTATTCATCTCAAACTGTTGAAGCTCTTCTTGCATGGCTTGATAGACTCACTTGGTGTAGCTTCATCTAGCACATTTGGCAGGTGCTCTCTTTGCGAGCCGTTAGTCTCATTGAACCACACATCCACAGTTTCAACCACTTTGTAGTGAAAGAGGTTGAAAACTCTATAGGAGTGTGAATCCTTTCTGTAACCAAGCATAAAACCTTCATGTGCTTTCGGTGCAAATTTTGAAGTGTGATGCGGATCCTTGATCCAACACCTAGCACCAAAGACTCTAAAGTAACTTACATTTGGCTTCTTACTAGTCAGGAGCTCATATGATGTCTTCTTTAGGAACTTGTGAAGATAAACACGGTTGATGATGTGGCAAGCAGTATCAATGGCTTCAGGTCAGAATTTCCTTGGAGTCTTGTACTCATCAAGCATTGTGTGTGCCATCTCAATGAGGGTTCTGTTCTTGCGCTCCACGATGCCATTCTGCTGAGGTGTGTATGGAGCAGAGAACTCATGTGTGATGCCCAGTGTATCAAGATAAGTGTCGAGGCCGGTGTTCTTGAATTATGTGCCATTGTCACTTCTGATGTGCTTGATCTTGATACCATAATTGGTCATGGCACGATTGGCAAATCGTCTGAAGACATCCTGCACTTCAGTCTTGTAGAGAATTATGTGCAGCCATGTATATCTTGACTAATCATCAACAATGACGAAGCCATAGAGTCATGCAGTGGTAGTAAGGGTAGAGTAATGAGTTGGGCCAATTAAGTCCATGTGAAGCAGCTCGAAGGGACGTGTTGTCTTCATGATTGTCTTCGAGGATGCTTGGCCCTTGTCATCTTCCCGGCTTCACAGGCACCACACAGATGATCCTTGTTGAACTTGACGCCCTCGATGCCAATGACATGCTTCTTCTTCACTAGAGTGTGCAAGTTCCTCGTGCCCGCATGCCCTACCTCCGATGCCAAAGCCAGCACTCTGAAGCTTTTGCTAGAAGACATATAGAAAGTTGTGGTCCTGCGGAGAAATCTACCATGTACAAATTGTCTCTTCGATACCCTTCGAAGACTAGAGATTTATCAGATTCCATAAGCACAAGGCAACGATATTTTCCCAATATCACAGTCATGTTCAGATCACAAAGCATTGAGATAGACATTAAGTTGAAACCAAGGGATTCAACAAGCATCACTTTATCCATGTGTTGATCCTTTGAGATTGCAACTCTGCCTAGACCCAATACCTTGATTTTACCAGTGTCAGCAAATGTGATGTGACTCTTGTCAGACGGACGTAGGGTTGAATCCATAAGAAGACTTCGATCACCAGTCATGTGGTTAGTGCATCCACTGTCCATAATCCACTCAGTAGTCTCTGGAGCCGTACCCTATAGTGCAGTTAGCGGGATAGGCTTCACCAAGAGTATTGTGAAGCATAAACATTTAACGGACAAGCATACTATAAAAGTTCAAATCCTTGTTAGGGTAGATAGGATGATTGTCAAGAAACCCTGGGACGAAATACATAGTAAGACCATTTTGGCACTTTATCTTGCGTCCCACAAGATGTTTTAGGTTCCCTGCATCAGCACCTGACACCTTTGATTTCTGGCTGGAGGCCTTTCCCTGCAAAAGAAAGTTAGTTCTTCTTAGCCACCCACATCTTCAGGGGTGGCTTAGAAGGAATGAGTCTAAGTGCAACATCTGAGAACTTTGGCTTTGGAGCCCTAGCAAATAGCCTTGCAGGAGGTGAATAATACTCATAAGAATAGGTAGAAAAGTTCTTGGTCTTATATTGAACATAGTGGTTTGAAGAAACACGCTCATATTCATAAGTCTGAGTATGATTTCCCTGCAAAACAATGGCGTTAGGGTGACCATGTGAGGTCCTCTATTTGTATGAAGCCTTTGGACAATATGAAGCCTTTAGTCTAGGGTTTGTCTTCTTCCCAGGTGGTGTCAAGATGACATTCATGGGAAGCTTCTCAAGACAACTTTTGGGCATCCAGATCTTATTCAGAGGTGGTCCATTCCTGCAGTTAGTACCAATAAACCTGGCAAACACTTCACCATTCTGATTCTTAAGTAGCTTGTAATTTGCGTCAAAGGATTCATCAATGATAATAGGGTCAGCACAAGTGAAGCTAGATAAGGTAGATGGGTCCACTGAAGGGCCCTTTGCAGCAACCCATGTGGTTTTGGGGTACTGCTCAGGCTTCCAGTAGGAACCATCACATTCATTTTCCTCTCGAACCCAACACCCTCTTTCCTAGGGTTTCGGTTCAGAATGTGTTTCTTGAGGACATCACATAATGTCTGATGCCCTTTGAGGATTTTGTACATGCCTGTTTCAAGCAATATCTTCAACCTAGCATTCTCATCAGCAATAGTAGTGGTATCCTCAAATGACGGGTTAGTTACCACATTAGCATTTGAAGATATTGCAACAGTAGCAGTAGTAGAATATTCAGCAACAGAGACAACATTATCACGCTCAAGACATTTTAAACATGGTGGCACAAAATCTACTTGAGCGGAACTGATCTATTGAACGCGAAGTGAATCGTTCTCTTTTTGAATATCTTCATGAGATGCTCTTGGATTCTCTAGATCTTGCTTCCTGTGAAGATAATCATAGGAAAGCTTCTCATGAGTAGCTAGGAGTGTTTCAAGACGACTTTCAAGATCTTCGTACTTAACGTGAAGATTTTTAATGTCTTCAATTAAGGATTGAGTTTGATTCATTTCCGCATCCAACAGGTCATCGCTTTTGTCTAGCAACTTTTGAATATGTTCCATAGCAGTTTGTTGTTTACTTGCAATTTCAGCAAGAGTCTTGTAGCTAGGTTTGGATTCACATTCAGAGTCATCTTCACTGGATGTTTGAAAGTAAGCATCGCATGAGTTTACCTTGGCACCTCGTGCCATGAAGCAGTAGGTCAGAGCAGGGTCGTCCTCATCGTCGGCTTCAACATTGGCGACGTGACCATTGTCTTCAGTGTTGACGATGGACTTTGCAACGAATGTCGAAGCTAGAGCCAAGCTTGCCACGCCTGAATCAGACTCTTCCTCGGACTCCACCTCCGCCTCCTCAGAAGCAGAATCCTCCTCTGAATCCATCTCCTTTCCAACAAATGCACGAGCCTTGCTAGTTGAGCTCTTCTTGTGAGACGAAGACTTTGATGAAGACTTGGAAGAAGACTTTGAGGATTTCTTCTTCTTCTTGTCGTCAGAATCATATTCCTTGCTCTTCTTTTTCTTCTTAGATTCCTTGTCCCAATGTGGACACTCAGAGATGTAGTTGCCTGGTTTCTTGCACTTGTGGCAAGTTCTGTTCTTATGGTCACGAGTGGAAGTCTCATCATTTCTTGTGCTGGATCTTGAAGACTTTCCGAAGCAATTCTTTTTGGAGAACTTCTGAAACTTCTTCACGAGCATAGCTAGCTCGTTTCCAATGTCTTCAGGATCCTCAAAACTGCAGTCAGATTCTTCTTCAGATGAGGAAACGGCCTTTGCCTTCAAAGCACGGGTTCGGCCATAGTTGGGGCCATAGATGTCTCTCTTCTCAGATAGCTGGAACTCATGTGTATTGAGCCTCACAAGTATGTCAGATGGATCGAGATCTCTGAAGTTAGGACACTATTGAATCATCAAGGCCAAGGTGTCAAATGAGTTGTCAAGTGATCTTAGAAGCTTCTTGACAATTTCGTGCTTGGTGATCTCAGTGATGCCAAGAGCACGAAGCTCATTGGTGATATCAGTAAGGTGATCGAACGTGAGCTGGACATTCTCATTGTCATTCCTTTTGAAGAGGTTGAAGAGATTGTAAAGAACATCAATCCTTGAGTCTCTCTGAGTAGAGACGCCTTCGTTGACCTTGGACAGCCAGTCCCAGACTAGCTTTGCAGTTTCCAGTGCACTCATATAGCCGTACTGTCCCTTGGTCAGATGACCGCAGATGATGTTCTTGGCGGTCGAGTACAATTGAGCGAATCACTTGACATCAGCAGCGGTGACACCTTCGCCGACCTTGGGAACGCCTGTCTTGACGACATACCAGAGGTCAATGTCAATGGCTTCAAGATGCATGCGCATCTTATTCTTCCAGTAGGGGTAATCAGTGCCATCGAAGACTGGGCACGCAGCGGAGACCTTGATTATTCCTGTAGTCGACATAGCTAAAACTCCAGGTGGTTAAACCGAATCACACAGAACAAAGGGAGCACCTTGCTCTGATACCAATTAAAAGTGCTAGTTATCGACTATAGGGGGTTGAATAGGCGATTTTTATGGATGTCTTCAAAACACTAGGTATTTGAAGACAAACAGATGAATTGAACCTATTGATATGCAGCAGAAGATAGACTACATTAGACAAGCCATAGTCAAGTAAGCAATGTAGTGAAAGTACGAAGACTATCAACAGCTAGGTAGTATGGATCAGAATGGAAGAAGGTATGAAGCCAAACAGGTAACAGTCTTCACACAGTGAAGTTAATCACATTAGACAGGCAAGCAATGACTTCACAGAGACAAACTGTAAAGTAAAGGGAAGTGAGGGATAGAACCAGTTGCTTGGTGAAGACAAGGATTTGGTAGACCAGTTCCAGTTGTTGTGACTACTGTACGTCTGGTTAGGGAGGCTGAGACTGAACTCAAAAGACAGCGTCTTCACCTTATTTAGATATATTACAACCGCGCACTATTCCAGCCCTCTCATGCCATCAGCGTTTTTAGCCGTTGGATGTGCTCTTCTAGACATTTCTGGCTGTCTGATTAAATTCTGAGCGCAGTATTTATCGCAACCGACTAGGCAGCTGCTCCCGCGGCAAAATTGGAGGCTTGTGGTTAATTGGGCCTTCAGAAGCCCCATCTCCCTTCGCTCGACGCTGCCCTCCTCTCCTTCGTTTCGACTTCTGCCTCCCCCCTCTCCCTCTCTCCGTCGCAACACCTCCCCAATCCTAATCGTGCTCGGGCGGCGGCAGCGGTGAATTGCCCCCCTTCCAGGTGAGATCTGTAGCGCCAAATCTCTCTCTCTCTCTCTCTCCAACCCTAATCATAGCGGATCAGGGCTGCGGCTTTTGTGCCGTGTCTAAATCCCACACTGCCGCCTCCGCTTGTGCGCTCACGTCGTCTCGTTTTGGTATCAAGATCAAGTGGTATACGTGATGATGGGACTCTTCTCCAGTGACAATTTCCGGAGCTTTCTGTGAAATTGGGCCTGACCAACCACATTTCCTCGACCCCGCTGCTCGCATTCCAGAGGTAACAGGGGCGGGACGCCGCCAACGACGACGGATGGATGTCGACTACTAGATCCTGAATCCCTCTCCTCTGCCCTCGTGCTATTCATCTAATTTGCACGTCAATCAATGGCCTAAATTCCAACTTCGCCTCTGATTTTGGTCTGTTGTTCTTGGATATTGCAGGTTGTGGCCGGAGTCGTGCAGCTGGATGCAGCACACTGGATCAGTGGAGCTTGAGTTTGCGACCACAGCGGAACGGCTCTGGCATGGACTGCCGATTGGTGATTTCTTTCCCTTCCAGTATCTTTGCCTCTCTTTATACATTATCTAGATATTATGGAACCTAAATTGCTATTTTGTGTGTTGAGCCAAAATCCCCAGATTAATCTGCGTCTACCTAGATTCTATACTTGTTAGTAGTACTAAATATATTAGTTACAAGGAAATTAGATCTATTGATCCAACTCTCCTCTTTAAATATAATATTTTTGAGGTTTAACTCAGATCCCGATTCAATAATTACTTGTATGAAAGTAAGGTGATGACTCCAAATTATTTTACTTGCCTTAAACCGTTTCATTATTTTTTCAGGCCGTGATCACTACAGGTTTCATATTCGTATGTACATGTCCCAGTTTAAAGTGTCCTTATCTTTCACTCTGTCACCTCCTATAAGATATGTTTGGTGCCTTCAAAATTTATTTTCCCATTTACTTTTGCAGGATTTCAACAATCTGTTCTTGGTTAGGATTTGTATCCATCAGACCATTTGCTTCTCATGCTATGCCATTTGAAACCCCTTCAATCCAAATTAAATTCCTATATATGCTCATTACTTTGTTGATTCCATTTTTATACTTTGTGATCCCTTCCACTTCTTTTTAAGGTGGGCTATAGCACCTTTTCTCATAATTAAAAATACAACAATAGAGATTTTCTTTATCATAAATTTTTGTGAATGGTCTTGTTCTTATATGTTAGTTTATTTTCCATTTTTCTGACCAGGCAAAATTTGAAATGTTGTTTACTTCAGAAATGCCTTGTCATGGTGTATCATATTGCGTCGCTTGGCCAGATCTCCAACAAACTCCTACAACCGGACACCATCCATGTGAGTTGACTTCTCTTGGTTTTCATTTGCATGAACTAATATGTGGCACAACAAATTTGTACTTCATATGCTTTCAGAGAAGAAAATCCTGAGTGACCATGGAGAAAGCTTTTGAATCATCCACTTGACAGGTTGCAAATCTGTTATAGATGCAATATATTGATGTTATAAATCTGAAGTCAAGCATGTATTTTATATAAACCTAAATTCATTCGACATTCTTAAGTCAAACAACATCCTTCTATACCATCTCTTCACTTTCAATTGGGTGATAAGGTACCAACAGAACAATGACTTGATTCCAGCGTATGAGGAGCAACTTAATTCTAGTGCAAGTATGTGATGCTGGATTCATTACTTTGCAATCCAAATATAATAATTTGATCTCTAGGTAGTGTTTTTCATCCACCTTTTGTATTTCCGTTTTCTGATTTCCTGCATTTCTGTTCCCCTCTACTGCACATTAAGAGACTAAAAGAAAACCAATGGATTTTTTTCTGACAATAAAAGCAAACAATGAATATATATATATATATATATATATATATATATATATATATATATATATATATATATATATGCTGGAATTAGTCAATTATGTTGCACAATATATGAGATTCTTATCAGCATCTTAAATTCATGTTACCGTATATATCACCATGACACCATCGTCGTCAGGGAGATTATCTCTCTCTAAACCATGTGATCCAATTTCATGTATGATTACCAAAGAAAAGTTTTCTGGCATTCGAGCATCGATATGATTGCTAGATTTCTTAGCTCTATAATTTTGCAACCTACCAACATCTCACTTAATTGCAATTATTTTGTTTTTCATGTTCTCGACATTGGAAGTAACGGTATGTGAAGGCTGATCAGCAACTGGCGCTCAAGCTCTGAAAGGTAGGTGATAACAAATAATTTTTATCCATTTTCTTTCGATACTCTTTGTATTTCGTTTATAAATCTAACCTGAAAATAATATTTTTATTATTTATGCAGGCTGAATAATTACAAAAAAGGATTTTGGAATCAATAGCCTTGAGTACAAAAATCTAGGATCCTTTCACATGAATATATCCTAATATTCAGGCTTTGCAGCACATGCCTCTCTCCAAATCACAACATGTTTTAGAGTCATGTGCACATTTTATGCAGCCTTCTAACTTTTTTCATTTGATGGTAACTGCTAAATACTACAAACTATGGAGAATCCTCCTCTTCGCATTGTAACCGAAAAGCGATCTATCGATTATAATATCAACTACAAGTGTTATTGGATGGAGAAGTTGCTCGTACTTTGAACGGGTGATCTAGAGGTAGGCTTATGAAGATATTTAGTAAGTATGTCATCATATATATAAGCTGAAACAAAAGAGTTCAGTTGCTGGGCATTTTCAATTATTCTTACTGTGAACAAAACGTATTTTCTCCATACATTTTCTACTTACTACTGATTGGACCTCTCATATCAAAAGAAAAAAGGAAACCTGCTTGGAACATCTTATTTCAGCATATCTTAGTTTCCGTATACTTCACGTTTTGGTTTCTTTAGCTTTTGCCTCTATACATTACGACAATTCCTATCATTCTACCGTCAAAATGGACGGGTGCGGCAACGCGCGCCATCAATGATCTAGTTCCCCTTGAGCTAAGGACACCCAGTCCTCGCCCGATCACTCTGGTACGTCTTCAAGGTTGACTTCCAAACCTTCACAGACTTCATTCACCGGCAATCCACAATGGCTCTTGGATGCTTAGAACGCGACGCCTAACAGGCTGGAGGATTCACAGTCCTCAAGTGTAACAAGTCTTCAAGTAACGCGGACAAAAAGACTCATTTGATGCCTAACACTCTTTGGCTCTGGGTGTTTTGGGCTTTGTCCTCGCAAGGATCTCTCTCTCAAAGGCTTCGGAGGTGTGTTGCTCTCAAACGACAAAAGCCGTGTACTAACTCCGAGCAGCCACCAATTTATGGTGCAGGGGGTGGGCTATTTATAGCCAGGAGGCAACCCGGCCAGATATGTCCGAAATGACCCTAGGTCATTAAGGAACCGACACGTGTCCAACGGTCAGATTCCGAACACATGCGGCAGCTTGACTTGGGCTACAAGTAAAGCTGACTCATCCAGCTCTGGATAAGATTGCTCTCATTGTCTTCGCTCGAAGACATAGGATTTTGGTTGAGCATTCTGACTTTGTTTACTTGGACCCCACTTAACAGTACGGTGGTTCCTATGACTCAATAAAGAAGAAAAGAAAACTACGAAACAACTATTACTTCGCACTCCATAGTCTTCAAGTGAATGTCTTCACATGTCATAATCCTCATCGTGAATGTCTTTCCGAACCACCATTGTCTTCAATGTCTTTACACATTTTTAGGGGTCATCTCTGATAGGTAAACCGAATCAATGAGGGACTACTACCTGTGTTATCTTACAATTCTCACAAACACATTAGTCCATCAACCAAGTTTGGCGTCAATACTCCAAAACCAACTAGGTTTGGCACTAGATGCACTTACAAACTCTCCAAAATAATCACTAATTAGCTAATTTAAAAATACGTCACACTGATCACAAAAAGCCAAAACAATTAGTACTACTCCCTTACACGCTCACGTAGATGGGTTTGCATGCATGGAGTTCTAAACTGTGGCTCGACGTCCTCTGCTGCAACAAGTTGAAAATGCCCAATAGAAATACATGTTGCCATCTTGCCACAGCGTAGAAAGTTGTCTCTCAATTCAATCCTTGATTGCCTTCATGCACAACAGTAGCTTCTTTCTGTTTCTTTTTCTCATTGCGCTTGGCAGGAATTACATACTTTTTGTCCTTCTATGGTTAGCGTTATTGACCATACTTTTGGCGATAAGACATGAGGTCACATTAGTGGAACTGCTATATCATGGAAGTCTTCTAAACAGACTCTGGTGGCAACATCTACCAATCATTCTAAAATAATTTTACTATTTGAGGCATCACGCGAATATGTGTAGCTCCGCAGAATGATAAACCACAAACAACAGTCATGTGGAATTGGTTCTATAGAATCACCTACCATTATCTACGAAGACAATGCGGCCTGTTTTGCACAAATGCAAACAGGATACATCAAGAGTAATATCACTAAGCATATTTCTCCTAAGTGGTTTTCCCCCATGATCTTCAGAAAAGTGGGGAAATAAATATCTTGCTAGTTAAATCGTGTGAAAACCTTGCTGATTTATTTACCAAGTCTCTACCAAATACTACATTCCATAAATATGTTCATGGAATTGGTATGCGACGACTTCGGGACTTGCAAGTATCAGGGGGAGTTTCTCCCTGAACTATTCATGTTTAAAACATCATATTGTACTCTTTCTTTTTATGAGTTTATATTTCTGGTTCTCATCAAGGATCCTATTGAAGAACTTTTTAAGAAGGATATTTTTTGAGGTGATGATACTACAATGGACGATCTTCGAGATGATGATTATACCTGGACAAGCGTGTGAAGATTCTGCATGAACAAGTGTAGATTAGGGGGGTGTTATGATTAATTATCTTGTAGTAATTAGAGGGAAAATCTCCCCTTGTCTTGCGGCATGCAGTTGCCTTTTTCCAGCAACGAACGCGTCTCTCTTTCCCCTCTCTTCTAACCGTTGCATCGGTTCCAATAGTCGCGACTTGTGCGACGTATCTCTTCAGAACATATATAAGTGTAATATGTCTATCTATCAGTATTGATCTATTCACTCAAAACACAAACAAATTACTTACATATACTTCCTCTATTTTTATTTACTCCGCATATTAGTTTTGGTCAAAGTCAAGCTTCTAAACTTTGACAAATTTTATAGACAAAAATATTAACATATACAATAACAAATCAATATCATTAGGGACATGAATTTTTGAGACATGGTGGCACGCGATCCCGAAATCCTAGCCGTCCGCATGCGCATCACGATTACTAATTAATATAGGTCTTTTTGCAATGCGAAGGCAGTCACTCAATGATACATAGGAATATACAGCCGTGGGTGGGAAATGACGCGTTAAATTCGTATGATACAACATTGCCTGGTAGTTGAGTTCTGGCACCCCCGTACATTCGCATATGTGTTGAATTAAATCGTTGTCGGGTAACTTGATGGCCTGCATGTCGGTCTTTGCAGTGAATTAAACATAGCTTGTATTTTTTTTAAGAAACCAGCTTTTGGCTGGTGTTTCATTGATTTAGCAGGAGGGAGCGACAAAGAAGTTCCGATCAAGTGATCGTATGAATGGGAAAAAATTACAACATGTGACTAGGAACACTGAGCTCCCAGTAGGATGTGGCTATGGCGCTATTTCACGTCATGTCCCCGAAGGGCTGCTCTATGCATTTGGCCCCTGCCACGCGCCATTGCTCCATGTCCCGGCGGCATGCCTCGACGATGTGCCGCTCGTCAGCTTGTTTCCCTCTGAAGACGCAGGAGTTTCTCTCCAACCATATATGCCACGCAATGAGGGCCAACATCGACTTGGTGCCCTTGCGGTTTCCCCGGGCTGCAGTGGTGATGATCCTTTCGGCACAGCCCGTCGACGTAGTCTCACTGCACCATCCAGCAGGGTTTAGAGCCTGGCAACCAGCCCAGGCCGCAGCTTGATTCCAAACCTTCAGGGAGATTGGGCACTCCCAGAAGTGTTGGGTTTCGTAGTAATTTCAAAAATTTCCTACGCACACGCAAGATCATGTGATGCATAGCAACGAGGGGAGAGTGTTGTCTACGTACCCAACACAGACCGACTGCGGAAGCGATGACACGACGTAGAGGAAGTAGTCGTACGTCTTCATGATCCAACCGATCAAGCACCGAAACTACGGCACCTCCGAGTTCGAGCACATGTTCAGCTCGATGACGATCCCCGGACTCCGATCCAGCAAAGTGTCGGGGAAGAGTTCCGTCAGCACGACGGCGTGGTGACGATCTTGATGAACTACAGCAGCAGGGCTTCGCCTAAACTCCGCTACAGTATTATCGAGGTATATGGTGGCAGGGGGCACCGCACACGGCTAAGGAATAGATCACGTGGATCAACTTGTTGTCCCTTTTGTGCTAGCCCTGCCCCTCTATTTATATGTTGAGCCCCGGGGTCGAAACTTGGAGCAAAAGCCTCCTTAAAGTCGGTTTTGCCCGAAAGGCAAGAGTCCCACTCGGACTCCAGGACCAAACGCCACAATCCTTGGCGTCTGGCCCAGACGCCATGGGCCTCGGCGTCTGGCCCAGGGCCAGACGCCAGGGTCTCCGGCGTTTGGCCCCCTGGCCTCCGCAAAACTCCTTTTTGCACCGATCTAAAGCCTCATGGGCTTGACCCCTTGGCCTAACCATATCATCCAATATATGAATCTTTACGTCTCGACCATTTCGAGACTCCTCGTCATGTCCCCGATCTCATCCGGGACTCCGAACTCCTTCGGTTCATCAAAACATGTAAACTCATAATATAACTGTCATCGTAACCTTAAGCGTGCGGACCCTACGGGTTCGAGAACAATGTAGACATGACCGAGACACGTCTCCGGTCAATAACCAATAGCGGGACCTGGATGCCCATATTGGCTCCTACATATTCTACGAAGATCTTTATCGGTCAGACCGCATAACAACATGCGTTGTTTCCTTTGTCATCGTTATGTTACTTGCCCGAGATTCAATCGTCGGTATCCAATACCTAGTTCAATCTCGTTACTGGCAAGTCTCTTTACTCGTTCCGTAATACATCATCTCACAACTAACATATTAGTTGCAGTGCTTGCAAGGCTTATGTGATGTGCATTACCGAGAGGGCCCAGAGATACCTCTCCGTCAATCGGAGTGACAAATCCTAATCTCGAAATACGCCAACCCAACATCTACTTTTGGAGACACCTGTAATGCTCCTTTATAATCACCCAGTTACGTTGTGACATTTGGTAGCACCCAAAGTGTTCCTCCGGCAAACGGGAGTTGCATAATCTCATAGTCATAGGAACATGTATAAGTCATGAAGAAAGCAATAGCAACATACTAAACGATCAGGTGCTAAGCTAATGGAATGGGTCATGTCAATCAGATCATTCAACTAATGATGTGATCTCATTACTCAAATAACAACTCATTGTTCATGGTCAGGAAACATAACCATCTTTGATTAACGAGCTAGTCAAGCAGAGGCATACTAGTGACACTCTGGTTGTCTATGTATTCACACATGTATTATGTTTCCGGTTAATACAATTCTAGCATGAATAATAAACATTCATCATGAAATAAGGAAATAAATAATAACTTTATTATTGCCTCTAGGGCATATTTCCTTCAGTCTCCCACTTGCACTAGAGTCAATAATCTAGATCACATCACCATGTGATTAACATCGATAGTTCACATCATCATGTGATTAACACCCATAGTTCACATCGTCATGTGACCAACACCCAAAGGGTTTACTAGATTCGGTAATCTAGTTCACATCGCTATGTGATTAACACCCAAAGAGTACTAAGGTGTGATCATGTTTTGCTTGTGAGAGAATCTTAGTCAACGGGCCTGCCAAATTCAGATCCGTATGTATTTTGCAAAATTCTATGTCTACAATGCTCTGCACGGAGCTACTCTAGCTAATTGCTCCCACTTTCAATATGTATCCAGATTGAGACTTAGAATCATCTGGATCAGTGTCAAAAACTTGCATCGACGTAACCGTTTACGACGAACCCTTTTGTCACGTCCATAATCGAGAAACATATCCTGATTTTACTAAGGATAATTCTGACCGTCCAGTGATCTACTCCTAGATCACTATTGTACTCCCTTGCCAAATCAGTGCATGGTATACAATAGATCTGGTATACAACATGACATACTTTATAGAACCTATGGCCAAGGCATAGGGAATGACTTTCATTCTCTTTCTATCTTCTGCCGTGGTCGGGCTTTGAGTCTTACTCAACTTCACACCTTGTAATACAGGCAAGAACTCTTTCTTTGACCGCTCCATTTTGAACTACTTCAAAATATTGTCAAGGTATGTACTCATTGAAAAAACTTATCAAACGTCTTGATCTATCTCTATAGATCTTGAAGCTCAATATGTAAGCAGCTTCACCGAAGTCTTTCTTTGAAAAATTCCTTTCAAACACTCCTTTATGCTTTACAGAATAATTCTACATTATTTCCGATCAACAATATGTCAATCACATATATTTATCAGAAATGTTGTAGTGCTCCCACTCACTTTTCTTGTAAATATAGGCTTCACCGCAAGTCTGTATAAAACTATATGCTTTGATCAACTCATCAAAGCGTATATTCCAACTCCGAGATGCTTGCACCAGTCCATAGATGGATCGCTGGAGCTTGCACATTTTGTTAGCACCTTTCGGATTTGACAAAACCTTCTAGTTGCATCGTATACAACTCTTCTTTATTAAATCCATTAAGGAATTTAGTTTTGTTTATCCATTTGCCAGATTTCATAAAATGCGGCAATTGCTAACATGATTCGAACAGACTTTAAGCATAGATACGAGTGAGAATTTCTCATCGTAGTCAACACCTTGAACTTGTCGAAAACCTTTTTGCGACAATTTTAGCTTTGTAGATAGTAACACTACTATCAGCGTCTGTCTTCCTCTTGAAGATCCATTTATTTTCTATGGCTTGCCGATCATCGGGCAAATCCATCAAAGTCCATACTTTTGTTCTCATACATGGATCATATCTCAGATTTCATGGCCTCAAACCATTTTGCGGAATCTGGGCTCATCATCGCTTCCTCATAGTTCGCAAGTTCGTCATGGTCTAGTAACATGACTTCCAGAACAGGATTACCGTACCACTCTGGTGCGGATCTCACTCTGGTTTACCTACGAGATTCGGTAGTAACTTGATTTGAAGTTTCATGATCATCATCATTAGCTTCCTCACTAATTGGTGTAGGAGTCACAAGAACAAATTTCTGTGATGATCTACTTTCCAATAAAGGAGAAGGTACAATTACCTTATCAAGTTTTCTACTTTCCTCCCGCTCACTTCTTTCGAGAGAAACTCCTTCTCTAGAAAGGATCCATTCTCAGCAACGAATTTGCCTTCGGATCTGTGATAGAACGTGTACCCAACATTTTTCTTTTGGGTATCCTATGAAGACGCACTTCTCTGATTTGGGTTTGAGCTTATCAGGTTGAAACTTTTTCACATAAGCATTGCAACCTCAAACTTTAAGAAACGACAACTTTGGTTTCTTGCCAAACCACAGTTCATAAGGCGTCGTCTCAACGGATTTTGATGGTGCCCTATTTAACGTGAATGCAGCTATCTCTAATGCATAACCCCAAAACGATAGTGGTAGATCGGTAAGATACATCATGGATTGCACTATATCCAATAAAGTACGGTTATGACGTTCGGACACACCATTACATTGTGGTGTTCCAGGTGGCATGAGTAGTGAAACTATTTCACATTGTTTTTAACTGAAGGCCAAACTCGTAACTCAAATACTCTTCTCTACGATCAGATCGTAGAAACTTTATTTTCTTGTTACGATGATTTTTCACTTCACTCTGAAATTCTTTGAACTTTTCAAATGTTTCAGACTTATGTTTCATCAAGTAGATATACTCATATCTACTCAAATCATTTGTGAAGATCAAAAAATAATGATATTTGTCGCGAGCCTCAATATTCATCGGACCACATACATCAGTATGTATGATTTCCAACAAATCTGTTGCTCGCTCCATTGTTCCGAAGAACAGAGTCTTAGTCATCTTGCCCATGAGGCATGGTTCGCAAGCATCAACTGATTCATAATCAAGTGATTCCAAAAGCCCATCAGCATGGAGTTTCTTCATGCGCTTTACACCAAAATGACCTAAACGGCAGTGCTACAAATAAGTTGCACTATCATTATTAACTTTGCATCTTTTGGTTTCAATATTATGATTATGTGTATCACTATGATCGAGATCCAACAAACTATTTTCATTGGGTGTGTAACCATATAAGGTTATATTCATATAAACAGAACAACAATTTATTCTCTTACTTAAATGAATAACCGTATTACAATAAACATGATCAAATCATATTCATGCTCAACGCAAACACCAAATAACAATTATTTAGGTTCAACACTAATCTCGAAATTATAGGGAGTGTGCGATGATGATCATATCAATCTTGGAACCACTTCCAACACACATCGTCACTTCACCCTTAACTAGTCTCTGTTTATTCTGCAACTCCCATTTCGAGTTACTAATCTTAGCAACTGAACTAGTATCAAATACTGAGGGTTTGCTATAAACACTAGTAAAGTACACATCAATAACATGTATATCAAATATACTTATGTTCACTTTGCCATCCTTCTTATCCACCAATCACTTGGGGTAGTTCCGCTTCCAGTGACCAGTCCCTTTGCAGTAGAAGCACTTAGTCTCAGGCTTAGGACCAGACTTGGGCTTCTTCACTTGAGCAGCAACTTGCTTGCTGTTCTTCTTGAAGTTCCCCTTCTTCCCTCTGCCCTTTGAAACCAGTGGTCTTGTCTACTATCAACACTTGATGTTTTTTCTCGATTTCTACCTTCGTCAATTTCCGCATTACGAAGAGCTTGGGAATCGTTTCCGTTATCCCTTGCATATCATAGTTCATCACGAAGTTCTACTAACTTGGTGATGGTGCCTAGAGAATTCTGTCAATCACTATCTTATCTGGAAGATTAACTCCCACTTGATTCAAGCGATTGTAGTACTCAGACAATCTGGGCACATGCTCACTAGTTGAGCGATTCTCCTCCATCTTTTAGCTATAGAACTTGTTGGAGACTTCATATCTCTCAACTCGGGTATTTTCTTGAAATATTAACTTCAACTCCTGGAACATCTCATATGGTCCATGACGTTCAAAACGTCTTTGAAGTCCCGATTCTAAGCCGTTTAAGCATGGTGCACTAAACTATCAAGTAGTCATCATATTGAGCCAGCCAAACGTTCATAACGTCTGCATCTGCTCCTGCAATAGGTCTGTCACCTAGCGGTGCATCAAGGACATAATTCTTCTGTGCAGCAATGAGGATAAACCTCAGATCACGGATCCAATCCGCATCATTGCTACTAACATTTTTCAACACAATTTTTCTCTAGGAACATATCAAAATAAACACAGGGAAGCAACAACGCGAGCTATTGATCTACAACATAATTTGCAAAATACTATCAGGACTAAGTTCATGATAAATTAAAGTTCAATTAATCATATTACTTAAAGAACTCCCACTTAGATAGACATCCCTCTAATCTTCTAAGTGATTACGTGATCCAAATCAACTAAACCATGACCGATCATCACGTGAGATGGAGTAGTTTTCAATGGTGAACATCGTTTATGTTGATCATATCTACTATATGATTCACGCTCGACCTTTCGGTCTCCGTGTTCCGAGGCCATATCTGCATATGCTAGGCTCGTCAAGTTTAACCTGAGTATTCTGCGTGTGCAAAAACTGGCTTGCACCTGTTGTAGATGGACGTAGAGCTTATCACACCCGATCATCACGTGGTGTCTGGGCACGACGAACTTTGGCAACGGTGCATACTCAGGGAGAACACTTCTTGATAATTTAGTGAGAGATCATCTTATAATGCTACCGTCAATCAAAGCAAGATAAGATGCATAAAAAGATAAACATCACATGCAATCAATATAAGTGATATGATATGGCCATCATCATCTTGTGCTTGTGATCTCCATCTCCGAAGCACCGTTATGATCACCATCATCACCGGCGCGACACCTTGATCTCCATCGTAGCATCGTTGTCGTCTCGCCAATCTTATGCTTCCACGACTATCACTACCGTTTAGTAATAAAGTAAAGCATTACATCGCGATTGCATTGCATACAATAAAGCGACAACCATATGGCTCCTGCCAGTTGCCGATAACTCGGTTACAAAACATGATCATCTCATACAATAAAATTCAGCATCATGCTTTGACCATATCACATCACAACATGCCCTGCAAAAACAAGTTAGACATCCTCTACTTTGTTGTTGCATGTTTTACGTGGCTGCTACGGGCTTAAGTAAGAACCAATCTCACCTACGCATCAAAACCACAACGATAGTTTGTCAAATAGACTCCGTTTTAACCTTCTCAAGGACCGGGCGTAGCCATACTCGGTTCAACTAAAGTTGGAGAGACAGTCGCCCGCAAGCCATCTATGTGCAAAGCACGTCGAGGGAACCGGTCTCGCGTAAGCGTACGCGTAAGGTTGGTCCGGGTCGTCTCGTCCAACAATACCGCCGAACCAAAGTATGACATGCTGGTAGGCAGTATGACTTGTATCGTCCACAACTCACTTGTGTTCTACTCGTGCATATAACATCAACATAAATAACCTAGGCTCGGATGCCACTGTTGGGTTTCGTAGTAATTTCAAAAATTTCCTACGCACACGCAAGATCATGTGATGCATAGCAACGAGGGGAGAGTGTTGTCTACGTACCCAACACAGACCGACTGCGGAAGCGATGACACGACGTAGAGGAAGTAGTCGTACGTCTTCACGATCCAACCGATCAAGCACCGAAACTACGGCACCTCCGAGTTCGAGCACACGTTCAGCTCGATGACGATCCCCGGACTCCGATCCAGCAAAGTGTCGGGGAAGAGTTCCGTCAGCACGACGGCGTGGTGACGATCTTGATGAACTACAGCAGCAGGGCTTCGCCTAAACTCCGCTACAGTATTATCGAGGTATATGGTGGCAGGGGGCACCGCACACGGCTAAGGAATAGATCACGTGGATCAACTTGTTGTCCCTTTTGTGCTAGCCCTGCCCCTCTATTTATATGTTGAGCCCCGGGATCAAAACTTGGAGCAAAAGCCTCCTTAAAGTCGGTTTTGCCCGAAAGGCAAGAGTCCCACTCGGACTCCAGGACCAAACGCCACAATCCTTGGCGTCTGGCCCAGACGCCATGGGCCTCGGCGTCTGGCCCAGGGCCAGACGCCAGGGTCTCCGGCGTTTGGCCCCCTGGCCTCCACAAAACTCCTTTTTGCACCGATCTAAAGCCTCATGGGCTTGACCCCTTGGCCTAACCATATCATCCAATATATGAATCTTTACGTCTCGACCATTTCGAGACTCCTCGTCATGTCCCCGATCTCATCCGGGACTCCGAACTCCTTCGGTTCATCAAAACATGTAAACTCATAATATAACTGTCATCATAACCTTAAGCTTGCGGACCCTACGGGTTCGAGAACAATGTAGACATGACCGAGACACGTCTCCGGTCAATAACCAATAGCGGGACCTGGATGCCCATATTGGCTCCTACATATTCTACGAAGATCTTTATCGGTCAGACCGCATAACACGCTGTTCCCTTTGTCATCGGTATGTTACTTGCCCGAGATTCGATCGTCGGTGTCCAATACCTAGTTCAATCTCGTTACTGGCAAGTCTCTTTACTCGTTCCGTAATACATCATCTCACAACTAACATATTAGTTGCAGTGCTTGCAAGGCTTATGTGATGTGCATTACCGAGAGGGCCCAGAGATACCTCTCCGTCAATCGGAGTGACAAATCCTAATCTCGAAATACGCCAACCCAACATCTACTTTTGGAGACACCTGTAATGCTCCTTTATAATCACCCAGTTACGTTGTGACGTTTGGTAGCACCCAAAGTGTTCCTCCGGCAAACGGGAGTTGCATAATCTCATAGTCATAGGAACATGTATAAGTCATGAAGAAAGCAATAGCAACATACTAAACGATCAGGTGCTAAGCTAATGGAATGGATCATGTCAATCAGATCATTCAACTAATGATGTGATCTCGTTACTCAAATAACAACTCATTGTTCATGGTCAGGAAACATAACCATCTTTGATTAACGAGCTAGTCAAGCAGAGGCATACTAGTGACACTCTGGTTGTCTATGTATTCACACATGTATTATGTTTCCGGTTAATACAATTCTAGCATGAATAATAAACATTCATCATGAAATAAGGAAATAAATAATAACTTTATTATTGCCTCTAGGGCATATTTCCTTCAAGAAGATCATGCACAGAGGGCAGAAATAGCCATTTGTCCACCCCCTTCGTTGCAGCCTGTCATTGCACCATAGCTTGTCTTGGTGGAGGAACCAGAGGAACATCTTGATCTTCCCCGGTGCCCAAATCTTCCAAATCAGGCTTCTGAAGCTACCGTGTTGTCCCTCTGCAAATTGCGCGCTGTAGGCCGATTTGGTGGAGAACATCCCTGAGCTGAGCTGCGTCCAGCGGATTGAATCAGGCGTCTGTGAATCCAAGACAAAACCGGCGCTTCTGATCTCTCTAGCGAGCTGCATGACTTGGCGGATGATGTCGCTACGGTTGGCATGCCTTAGATCGAGGACCCAGCGGTCACCCTGCAAAGCCTCTTGAACCGATCAGTTCTTCCTCATGGATGCAGAAAAGAGCGCCGGGAAAGCCGTGCAAAGCTGCCGGCCTCCCAGCCAGGAAGAGGACCAGAAGAAAGCTGAAGTTCCATTCCCGATGGTTACGGATGTGCATGCCGCGAACAGGGCCATGTCCCCGTTGTCGCAAGGCGTGCCGATGCCGACCCAAGGTCGGTGGGGCTGTTGCCAGGCGAGCCACAACCACCGTAGTCGCAGCGCGCGGGCGAACCTGGATAGGTCGTGGATGCCCAGGCCGCCTTGCTGCTCCGGCGTCGTCACCGTCTTCCAGCCCACCTTGCACTTCGCCCCTGAGATCTCGTCGTCCTGTGCCCAGAGGAATCGTCTCCTCGACTTGCCGATTTCCTTGAAGAGCTTCTTGGTGCGCATAAAGCCGTGAGTGCAAAGGTTGGGATTGCTGACAGAAGGCAGCGCACTAGGATGCGGCGACCCGCCATCGGCATTAGCCTACCCTTCCAGCCAGCTAACCTAGCCCTAACTCTATCAAGGATGAACTGCAGGTGAACTAGCCTAATTCTTCCGATCATGATGGGCAGGCCTAGGTATCTGATCGGGAACGCCGCCGTTGTCCCTCCAAAGTTCACCAGAACCGCGGCTAGGTCGATGTTGGTGCAGCGGATTGGGATCGCGGACGACTTGGAGAGATTGACCCGCAGGCCCGTGGCGTCGCCGAACTGTCGTAGCAGGGTGTCTATCTCTTCACGCACCGGGTTTATGAAGATGACAGCATCGTCGGCATACAAGCTTGTGCGCATCCTAACTGCTGCCGCCGGTGACGCCGCCAGCAGGCCAGACGAAGTGGCCGCCTCCAGCAGCCGGTGAAGAGTGTCGATGCATAAGATGAACAGCAGTGGCGACAGTGGATCTCCCTGCCTAAGCCCTCAAAGATGATCAATGCAGTCCCCTAGCACCCCGTTTAGGAGGCAGGATGAGGACGACGTCGATAACAATAGAGCAATCCAATCCCTCCATCGTGGGGGAAATCCGAGCACCTCTAATAATTCTAACAAATATTCCCAAGAAACACAATCGAAAGCCTTAGCTATGTCGAGCTTCAGCAAAAGTGTCGGGGTTTTGCTGCGATGCAATTTTCTGACCGTGTTCTGCACATAAAGAAAACTGTCTTGGATGCACTTCCTCCTCTGAAATGTTGTTTGCGCTGGGCTAATGAGCTTGTCGATGACGTTGGCTAGCCGAATGGACAGGACTTTTGAAAACAGCTTGGCGACAGAGTGGATGAGGCTGATCGGCCGGAAATCGCTCATTTTGACAGCACCATCCTTCTTTGGGAGTAGAGCAATCATAGCCGTGTTCAAATTAGCAAAATTCCCACCTGCGAGGCTGTATAGATGGTGAAACACAGCCATGACGTCCTCCTTTATCGTGCCCCAGCATGATCTGAAAAACATGCTCGAGAATCCATCTGGGCCAGGAGCTCGGTCCGCCGGCGACGCCAGGATTGCTGCCCAAACTTCGGCTTCAGAGAAGGGGTTGTCAAGCCCCTCATTTTGAACTGTGGGCATGTCCAGCTCCTCCCAATTGAACGAGCATTTTCTATCCTCTTTTCTTCCCAGCAGGTTGGCAAAATGTGAGTGAGCAACAGAAGCCTTTTCATCGTGCGCGGTGATCACAGCTTTGTCCACTTCCAGGGAGTGAAAGAAGTTTTTCCGCTTGCGTGAGTTGATTTTTGCTTGGAAAAATGCAGTGCGAGCGTCCCCCTCCTTGAGCCAGGTGATCTGGGAGGCCTGCCTCTTGCGAGCTCTCTCGATCACAACCAAACCAAGGATTCTTTGCTTAGGTTGCTTGCGCAGGCTGAATTCACCTGGAGTGAGGGCACGCTTTTCCTGTGCAACGTCCAGCCGCAGTATCACCTCGCAGGCCAGGTGGAATTGCAGTTTGGCATCGCTGAAATGAGACCTGGCCCATATGGTGAGATCATGAGCAACCCTCTTAAGTTTGATCTTGAGCCTTATGATCGGGCATGTGTGGTTCACCGGCCGTTGCCAGGCCAGGTTTAAAGTGTCATGGAACCGTGGAAAACGCGGCCAGAAGTGCTCGAAACGGAAGACAGGTTTTCTCTTTGGAGCTGTAGTGTTGGCCAGCACGAGCAGGCAGTGATCCGAGCATGCTGTAGCAGCCGCCATCACTATGTAAGATGGAAAGAGTGCATCCCATTCAGTGTTGCAGAAAACCTTGTCGATGCAAACCATTGTTAGGTCCTGCCGCTCGTTTGTCCAAGTGAACCTTCTGTTTTTGCACTTAATCTCATGCAAACCTGCAGTGTCAATAGCTGCCATGAACCTGCTCATAATCCTTCTGTTCAGATTCAGATTGTTCTTGTCCCTCGCTTCATATATAATGTTGGAGTCCCCGTTGATCAGCCAGGGCTCACCCGGCAGCGGTGCAGCGCGTGCCATCTCAGTCAGAAAAGCGTCCTTGCGCGCATCATCAGCAGGCCCGTAAACTGTCGTGAGCCAGAAGGATGAGTTGCTTTGCAGAACAGTCACTTTGCTTGTGATTGAGAAGCAACCAATAGCATGGGTGGTGAAGGTGATGACGGCCTTGTCCCAGAGAATGGCCACTCCCCCTCTGGTGCCCGTTGCAGGCAGGACGGCGCAACCTTCAAGCCTTCGACCTCTAAGCTCACGGACGATGGCAGGTGTCCAGGATTCCAGCTTTGTTTCTTGCAGGCAGAGTACGCTAGCACGATGAGCCTCCGCTATCTCACGCACCACAGTCTGTCTTGCTGGCCAATTCAGCCCTCGCACATTCCAACTCAGAATTTCACCAGGTGTGTTACTCATATGGAACAATTGTTTCCTCCAGCAATGATAACATTCTATTGATCTGAGACGAACACACATACACCATCAGCATAGCAAGGGGGCGCTAGAGACCACCAATAGCCCCTAAACTACTCTGGCGCGAGACGATCCGACTATCCCTAAACGAAACATTATAGTCATCGATCATGAAACCTAACTCAAATTGGCCTAGTGCCAATCCCTGCCGGAGACTATTACTAATAAGCACTAACATAACAACACTAAGTCGCGGCGTCCACGTCAGCATCAGGGCCTGCCATGCCGCCTGCAATGCGGAGAGCCGCCGGGTCGAGGCGCGTGAGCTTGGCAATGATGGAGATGTCCTCATCCGTCAGCGGCTCGTCGAAACGACGAACGAGAGCTTCCGCCGCCTTTGCAGTCATCTTCTCCTTGGGTCCCAGCATGCCGAGGCGCTTGACCAGCAACAGGGACGCCCTCTTCGCCACCGGGACGCTGGACTGCTGAGCAGCCTGGCGCGCGCTGTGCCTGACGGGGACGGAGGCGGCTCTAGCCTTGGGTGGTGCAGCAGAGCGACGTGTCGGCTGAGCAGCGATGATGGGGAAGGGGGTGTCGACGAAAAGGCGCGGCACCGGGGGGTTGGCACCGTTGAGGTGCAGCTTCATGACCTGTTGCGTCATGGCTCCGACCTGCAGATTGGTCTGAGCAGCGATGGCCGTGGCGCGGCAGGCAGCGACGAACGAGCTGCCAGCGAATTGGAGCGGCTGGTCGAGCGCAGTGGCGATGGACTCGTCGAGCTGCAGTTGCGCATCGTACACACGGGGTGGCGGGGGGAGGACGGGGTCGGCGTCGCGGAAGAACTCGGCCACTGGGTCCTGCCCCGCGGCAGCAACCGCAGCAGCAACTGCCGGCTCACGCGGGGCCAGGGGCAGTGGGGCGTGGCCTTGAGGACGACAGGCTCCGGCCGGCCGCCGGAGGTCCCCCCACCGGTCCTGTTCCGGCGACTGATTGGCGTCCGGCTCCGCTGGCGGCTTGAGCTTGCAGGCGCCTTTCGGGGCTGCACCGTGCCACCAGCCTGCTTGCAGCCCAGGAGAGCGTCCTTCCAGGAGCGCCGCCCGGCTTGTCGTTGTCGTGGTCGTCGCGGTCGCGGAGCCCGCCTTGGCGCATGCTGCCGCAGCCCGACGGAGCCACCAGGGCCGGGTGGCGCCGGGTGCCTTGGCCGTCCTCGACGTGCATGGTCCACGTGCCCGGCCAGATGGACGGGACCGAGCGCGCGTCATCCGACTCCGGCGAGGATAGGCCGCTCTGCGCCGAGTGCGACGAGCACGGCGAGAGAGGCGACCAATCCTCGACGCGATCGACGTGGATGAGCATGTCATGGCGCCGGACGCGCGGCGGCGACGCCACCTCCCGGCTCGGCGGCGAATAGCCCAACATGGCCTCCACACAGCCAGCGCCCCGCGCCGCCCTCCAGATGATGTGCCGGGTGGGGATGAACGCCACATCCCACACCCCACACCCAGCAGCTTGTATTATTAATGGAATGGGGTGTGCGAGGCCGGCATTCTAAACACAGATTGGCTGGAGATTTTATTCTCCAGGGCAAAAAGAACTAGCGCTAGCAAAAGATTTATCCGACATCAGATCGGCTGGACATTTCATATTGCTTCGAACTTGTTCTGCTAGTAAGAGTTAGTTTTGAACTTGTGATATTTGTGCCTAGGAGTTGATTTGAACGGTGCTAAATCTTATCGTTTAGATTGGCTGGAGACTAATTCTCCCGAGCAGGTTCCAAATAATCAGTGCTCCTCGACCAGTTGTTGAAATTTCATCAGCAATAGCATTATAACAATATCAAGGTTCCCTGAATCAAAGCAACTTATTCTAGTCTTTTTTGCACTAGATGACCCTTGCACCAATGGCGCAAAGGCCGAGTGCAAGTCAAGTATTGAAAGAGTGTGCAATAAAATATATAGACACAGAATGAAACATATGAAAATAAGTACGGATTGATGATAGACAGATGGTTCGTGATGATACATGTTTCTAAGACGCAAAAAACTGATCCAAACCAAGAGTTATCTGAAAACAAAATTTTAAAATACTTTCACACGTCTAAGTCATACTCCATGCTATATCTCGGAGTCGTGTGTTATTTACAAACTCTAGTAAAAGATTAATGAATTTCAGAATTTCATATCACCGGCTTACAGTTCAAACCCAAACTTGGGGCATATTTAAATTCAAATCTGAAAAAGGGTAGTCAAATACTCCTGAAAAGTCTTGACGTTTTCACAGAGTTATATTATATACGTAGTAGCATATGTAAAATTTTCTAAGATATTTCTGATGAGTTTTGAGCACTGAAATTAATCCTGAGTAGATTATGAGGGACTAGAGGAGGAAGAGATATTCCAATCATTTTCATTTTTTTCATTTTTCATTTTTCTTTCAACCTCTACCTTTGCTACTGATCAATTGGTCCCTCTCGTGAACCCACCAGTCAGGCCGGCAGCGCCAGCTCGTGGGACACGCGCCCGCAACTCCCTGCCCCCTCATGTTTTAGAGCATCTTCAGTCGGCCCCCCCAGAATGCCCCCCACAAGCACTTTTTGATCGCCGGCGCCTAATTTTTCTCCCAGCCGAGACCCCAAGAGCTCGGTTTTCGCCAGATTTAGCGAAAATTAGCGCCGGCACGCAGGCGAAACCCAGCCTGCCGAGGGGCTCTTGGGGGAGGAGAGAGAAGGCTTTGCATGTCTTTTGGCCCACAGTCAGCCTCTCTTCACCCTTTTTCTTCGGGCCCCACCCACGTGCACTCTCTCTTTTCCTTCTCACCTCCACGCGCGCCTGCCTCGCTGCCTTGTTCTTCCCCTCGCCGCGCGCCTGCCTCGCCGCCTTGCTCCTCTCCTCGCCGCGCGCCTGCCTCGCTGCACTCTCCCCTGCTCTTCGCTCCGGCGAGCCGCCCCTTCCTCCTCCCCTTCCTCGCCGCCTTTGCTCTCGGAGGCGTTGGAGGCCTGGGCGTCCGCGGCCGGCTCCTGGCTGACCGCCTTGGGCTTGCGGCGAAACGGCGTCGTGGGCGCCCAGGGAGGGGAAAAGCTCGACGTCCCTTGGCGGCGGCGGCGACCACCTAACCATCTTCGTCCCCGGCGGGGCGGAGGAGAGGCTTGCTCGCGGGTGTGGACGAGCTCCTCCTCCTCCTCCGCCCAAGCTCCTCCTCCTCCACTACCACGCGTCCTTCTTCAATGCCACGCCCTCGCCTCGCCGTGCCCGGCACGCCGCCGCCCTCGCCTCGCTGTCCCGCACCAGTCGGCTCCCACGCGGAGTTGGAGAGCACCGGCCTTGGGCGACGGGGACAGGGACATGGCGACGGGGAACGGGACATGGCCAGCACCGGGCGGCTGGTGCAGGGCACAAGGGGGTGGTCAGGCTGCCGTGCCGGTCCTGGCAGCGCGCGCGCGCAGGGGAGCGCAGGGAAGGCTACTGCCGCTCATGCTCAGGTGGTCGTCCTCGGGTGGCGCGGTGGCCGCGATGCGACGACGGCCTTTCTGCATGCCAACGGCCAGGCGAGGGCGGGGCCAGCGGAGGCGAGGAGCGGGACTACGGGCGGCATGGAAGCGCTGCTGGAAGGCGAAGCGGCCTTCGACGGCCCCGCGGCCTCGGACGGGACGGTGGCGAGGACGACGGCCTCGCTTAAGGTGAAAACGGCTGAAGATTTTCTCGTTCGCATGACAAAATATTCACCGGCAGCCCCTTAAGCGACAAAAAAAATGCCTCCTGAGGGGCTCAACGGCTGGAGATGCTCTTACTCCTACTCCTACTCCACTGCCTCCCTCCTCAATCCATTTCCTCTTCCCCTGGATCCTCTTTCTGGTCGAGCTCGCCGGGGACGCCGCAGCTCGCCGCTGCAACGCCAACCATAGGAATGGGCGGGATCCACCAGCCCTCCGTCCGGCTCGACGTCCACGCCCCAGGGTCCAACATGCAGGCCTGCAGTGCAGGACGCCGCCGTGAGTCACCTCATTTTTCCGGTGAGTCCTAGATCCTAGGTAGTTTCCCTAACTCTGTTCAGCTCCGGCCGTCGTTCTGATTCGATTCCTGGACACCGAGCATGCAGCAAACTTTTGGACCGAGGCCGCCTTCCTCTGTTCCGTCAGCTGCCGTTGCAACGCCACCGCGGTCGTCCTCCTCCCCGAGTAACTCCAGGAACCATGACGGGCTCCGCGTCTCCTCTGGACCAAGGATTCGAAGCCACAAGTCTCTCCTACTTCTTCCTCGACACTGACTGCCATTGCTGCCGTCCTGAATTTGCTGTCATTGGTCCCCGTGCCATCGGGCATCGCCAACAGCAGGGTGAGAAGCTGCCACTGCCTTCTTGTGCCTTCTTTTCTTTGTCAGCGTCATTTCTCTCATTCTAGCCGTTGCTGGAGATGGTTGTGGCGCTGCCACCTGAGACCATTTTGGTCCAGGCCACATGGTTAGGCCACGAGCTTGTTGCTGCTTACTGCTGTTTGATGCTGCTACTTCTGTTGTTTGTTGTTTGTTGGCTGCTCGCTATTGCTCTGCTTGCTGCTGCTCGTGGGCTGCCTGTACTTCAGAGAAAGAGAGAGTTTTTTGCTATACAGAGTACTATATTATGTTGAACCCTACTGTTCATCAATCCAGCAGTTTGCTTGTGTGCTTGTCTAGCTAGCTTGCACACACGTAGCTTTCCTGGGTGATTTGATCTACCAAGTTCAGAAACCAACATATTAGGCTAAGTCAAGTTGTCGTTGAGTACGAAAGTTTACTCTAATATTTGATTTATCAACTGCTTGTGTGCTTGTCTAGCTAGCTTGCCCACACGTAGCTTTCCTGGGTGATTTGATCTACCAAGTTCAGAAACCAACATATTAGGCTAAGTCAAGTTGTCGTTGAGTACGAAAGTTTACTCTAATATTTGATTTATCAAGAAAATCACAAAAAAAAAATGCTCAGCTTGCTGACTTTGTAAAATCCATAAAAAATATAATCATTCCAGTTCTGTTTGGAGTAGTACTACTATGGAGTTGGGATGGTTTAACCTGTACTGTAGCCATAAAAATGAACATATCCAGTATTGTTGTTTAGAAATAAAAGATGGATTCAGAAACTTCTCGCCAAAAATAAGGAACCCTCAGCCGCTGCCGACCGCGCTCTCCGCCGCTCCGGCGATTGCGCCCACCCCAACTGCGCCGGCGTCCACCTCCTGCCAGTCTCTCTTGCACGACATCATCATCCGTAAGGTAAACAGGTTTGCTCCAACCCCTTGCTTGCTTTGTTAGATCCCATCCCTGCTCCTTGGACTTTCTGTGTAGCTAAGCCTCCCTCTCCTTCTCACGCTTCCTCAAGCACCATGCTTTCGGTCAGCCGTCGTGCTCTTCGGCTGATCTTCTTTGCATAGTTAGGCTGTTCTTCCTCCTTGATCATGCGTCTCTCCTTCCCGTCGTGCCACTCGCCTCGGCAGCTCGTTTGTCATACAGTCTCTAGGTGAACGTTGGGTGCCGCTCCATGGCCACGCCCTCTCTTCCTGGGGCTCGCTTTGAGAGCCGCATGCTCGAGCGCTACCACTGCGGTACGGTGCTTCCGGTGGCTGGATTCCGTCATGCCTTCTTCCTCCATGCTTTGATCCTCTCTAAAGGTGTGTTCGTTTTTTTTAAAAGAAAAGGCCAGAGCCCGACTTTATAGATAAAGCCTCAAGACAGCGTCACGGATACCGCAAGTTCACAGAAGCACACACACATAAAGAAAAGGAAGAAAGTAGCCAAAGCAGTAATGATAAAGGCAACTGCCATACACGGCACGCAGGCCGGGAAAGGAGAGAGACCTAATCGCCACAAACTACAGCACCAGGTTTAGACGACAGGGATCCTCCCGGAGATCTGAGATGCCGAAGCCCGAATTTTGTCGATGAGCAGGTCCAGGGCGTCCGATCAGTCTCCTTAGTCAATGATCTCCACTGCTGCAAGAATATACATGATTTGAAAAGAACATCAGCAGGCTTAGATGGGAAGGTAAGCTCAATAGTAAATTTGTTTCTAATGGTCCAGAGAGCCCAACATAATGCTCCCAGGCCAACCCAAAATACCCTCTTGGTGACCCCAACCAAAATTTTGGCTAGGGTTCGAATCTCAGAGAAAGAGGAGGGATTCCAAGAGACCCGAAGCCAAGATCTGACGCAGCACCAGACCAACTTGGCCAGCACGCAATTGAAAAAGATGTGATCTGAGTTTTCCAAGGCCCCACACAAATTACAAAATTCCGAGCCCGGCCCATTGCGTTTTTTGATCTGATCAGCAGTCGAGAGGCGACCACGGAAGGCTTGCCAGAGAAAAATTTTAATCTTAGGAGGGACTTTGGATTTCCAAACGCAAGAGAAACGAGCCGAAGGAGTACCACCAATAAGTCTAGAATACAGCGACTTAACCGAAAATCTACCAGAGGCCGAATGAGGCCAAACCACCGAGTCGGCCGGCTTCGAGAGCACAGGGAAGAGGGCAGAGAGACTTTGCTAATCTTCCAACTCTTCAGGAGACAGGGCCCGACGAAAAGCCAGATCCCAATTATTAGCAGCCACCTCCGCGATGGAGATATGCGGATTAGGACAATAAGAAAGCAAAACCGGAAAGCTCACGGCAAGGGGGGGCATCCCCAGACCACCAATCCAACCAAAAGCGCACAGCCAACCCATTACCAACAGAAAACTTAACATGCTCTAGAAAAACCGGTCTAACTTTGACAAGGGATTTCCAAAACTGAGAGCCACGCCTCGCGGTAGCAAACAGCGGGTTGGAGTGAGGGAAATATTTGGCCTTAAGAATCGAAAACCACAACGAATCGGCCCCAACAGTCATAATTTTCCACCACCACTTGATAAGCAAACATATGTTCATCACCCGAGTATTAATAATGCCTAACCCTCCAAGGTTTTTAGGCTTACACATAAGTTGCCACTTGACCAGCCTATATTTCCTTTTGTTGTCTGCGGAATTCCAGTAGAAGGCACCCCTATGTTTGTCGAAGCCAGCATGCACGCCATTCGTGAGAAGATAAAAGCCCATAAGAAACATAGGAAGAGAGGATAAGCAGGAGTTGATTAGGGCCACTTTGCCAGCATTGGTATTATATCTGCCCCTCCAAGGGAGCACCCTGTTCCCTACTTTGGCAACCGCCGGAGCGAAATCATTCGCATGAAGCATGCGAGGAGAGATAGGAAGGCCTAAATACTTGAAGGGGAAGGAGCCTAATGAACAGTTAAGGAGCCTGGCAACCCGCAAGGCTTCCGCCCCATCTACACCCGTCACCAGAACCTCACTCTTGGCGAAATTAATCTTAAGACCCGAAACGGCTTCGAAACATAACAAGATGAATTTCAGGTTGGCAATACATGCGTCATCCAGCTCCACCAAGATAATTGTATCGTCCGCATATTGCAGGTGGGAGACACCTTCCGGAAGTAAATGGGAGACCACAGGAGCGATGTGCCCACAACGGGCCGCCCTGGAGAGCATGCAAGAGAAGGCGTCGGCCACAAAGTTAAAAAGAATAGGGGAAGCTAGATCCCCTTGGCGAAGGCCCCTGCCATTCGCAAAGAAATTGCTAACAAAGCCATTAACAGCCACGGCAGTATGGCCACCCGAGACCAACTGCATGATACGATGAACATAAGCACCGTCGAAGCCTTTAGCAAGGAGGACCTGCTTGAGGAAGGGCCAGCTAACCGAGTCATACGCTTTCTCAAAGTCTAACTTAAGAATAATCGCTTTAGCCCTCCAAACATGAAGATCATGAACAATCTCATGTAGGGATAAGATACCATCAAGAATGAAACGCCCTTTGATAAAAGTAGATTGATAGGGACTAATAACTCTATGAGCGACCGGAGACAAACGATTCGCAAAGCCTTTAGCCGGGAATTTGGCAAAGTTGTTAATCAAAGCAATAGGCCGAAATTGGAAAATAACATCAGCACCCTTGACCTTAGGAATCAGGGATATCACAGCGTAATTCAGGCGAGAAATATCGACAGTACCAAGACAGAAACCCTGGATAACATTACACACCAACTGTTTCAACTGGGGCTAGAATTTTCGAAAGAAAGGGATGGAAAAACCGTCTGGCCCAGAAGCAGCATTGGGATTAGCAGAGTTAACAACATCCCAAATTTCCTGATCAGAGAGCGGAATCATCAAGGAAGCATTCTCCTCGGGGGTGATTTTAAGACCTGAGCTCCAAAGATGGGGAGAGATATATAAGCCCGATTGAGGTTTAGCCCCTAACAACGAAGAGAAGAAATTCACCACATGAGCCATAATAGCAGACTGTTCAGAAGATCGCACCCCATTAATCAACAGGCTATTAATATCACAGCGCCTACGCCTACCGTTCGCAATCGCAAAAAAATAAGCTGTAGGAGAGTCCCCTTTAAGAGTCCAGTTAAGAGTGCCCCGCTGGCGCCAGTAAATCTCAGCCTGGTGGTGCAACTGCATTAAAGCAGCCTCAAGATTATAACGAACGGCCCAGACATCGACGGAGAGCCCAGTAGAATCAGCCGCACGATCCAGCACCGAGATCTGGTTCTACGATCCTCCGCCGCACGATTACGAGACCAACCTCTAAGAAATTTACGCAAGTCATAGGAGCAGGAGTGCCAATCATCCAGAGGACCAAATGAGCGGGAGTTGTAAGAAAGGGATTGGGAAATCTTCGCTGCAACCATATCAGCAAAGCCATCCACAAACAACCATGAAGCATCAAACTGAAATCTAGCCGGAGGTCTAGTGCAAATGGAACCGTCATCAAGAATCAAGGGAGTATGATCAGACCCAACAATGCATTTGGCGTTAAGAGAAGTCCTAGGGAACAAGGAGTCCCACTTGGGACACAGGAAGACTCTATCAAGCACGGATCTAATAGGGTTAGCCTGATGGTTAGACCAAGTAAAGCGGGCTCCCCCCCCCCCCCGAGGAAGCTCACGGATGGCGTTAGCACTAATGAAGTCGTTAAAGGCATTAGCTAAAGGCCAAGAGAAATTATCATTATTCTTGTCATAAGGGCACCGCAGAAGATTAAAGTCTCCCCCCATAACCATCGGTAAATTACAAGAATCAATCTTTATCGAGAGTTCATTAAGGAATAGGGTCGACAGAGAGTGATCCGCAGGCCCATAGACTACGATAAACTCACAGAGGGTATTCATAGTTTTGTGCGAAAGAACAACACTGGCCCAAAAAACCCATGGTCAAAAGCGACAAAATCAAAAATATCTTTATTAGACCCAATCAAGATCCCACCAGAGTGGCCCGAAGCAGGTAAACATTGCCAATTAAATCTATCCATACCCACAATAGCAGAGAGCTCATTAGGGGAGAAGGAATCCTTGAAAGTTTCAACCAGCCCCACGAAATCAATAGAATTAGAACGAACCAAATCTTTAAGTTGGTCACGGCGCCCCCTAGCACCGAACCCCCTAATATTCCAGAATAACGCCCTCATTTATAAGAAAGATTCTTGATACGGAGGCTCGACCTGCAGGGGGCCATGCAGGATTTAGCTCGTTTATTAGTGCCCCTCTTGGATAAGCAGGAAAGGGGCTGGCCACTACCAGCACCCAAAGCCACGCCCACATCACAGCCAGCATCCTCGGCCCGCGAGGCAACAGCCTCTTTGGCTTTAGCAATGGCTGCCTGAGCCAGTTCATTAGCCCGAATAATAGCAAGGAGCAAACTAGGAGAACCAACAGAAGAATCAACCACAACACCCACATCCGACATAATATTTAAAAGATGATCATCAGAAAGAGAAGGTAAAACCACCCGAACCGGAGAAACAGCAATAGAGGAGGCTGGGGAGGTACCTGGGGGAGGGAGATCCTTCGCCGTAGCCCGCTTCTCCGCCCTTTCCAGGATAGAACCACCAGAGTTCGCCACGCGCCTACCTTTGCGGGCCGTGGACACCAGAGATCGAATAGCAGGCGACCGTGCAGCAGGAGAACCAACATGGGGACCGGATCGGGACATAGAACCCAGATCTTGATCAAGACGCCCATAGATCCCCGTCATGGATTGCTTCGAGCCCGACGAGTTCCGGCTTTTAGCCGAGAACTTGCGCACTGAGGATTTCTTCTTCGAAACGGGCTGGGATTCCACCATATCGCGAGCCGGGGAGACAGGGAGATCTTCAATTCCCGAACGGGTGGGGGAGAGCGGCCGGACAGGAAGATTGGAGCAGGCACCAGAAATGGGGGTAGCGGAGCAAGGTGGGAACTTTGGCAAATCAGCATCAGCGGTCGGAGCAGACTGAGCAGCAGGTGGGATCACCGGGTCATCACGAGGAGCACCACCAAAAGGAGCTTGGGATTGAAACAACTCACGTTCAGAGTCTGCCAGACCATCCCATTCAGATTGAGTGAAGCGTAGATTAGACCCAAAACTCTGGTTAGGGCCACCCAAAGATCCATCCCCCTCCTTGTTATGTTTGTCCGAGGGATTAGCAGGAGGAGGGGGAGATGGGGCTTGGACAGCCGCCACCCCCTCCACCCGCACCCGAAGCCTAATACCATTGGGAGAGGAGTAAACATCAATAGAGCCATGCACCCGTTCAGGATCAACACACCAAACCTTCATCCTAGCAGGACCAACCTTGTTCAGAGAATCCTCATCCACCTCAATGGGTTTCCCAATCAAAACCCCAAAGGACATGAGGAAAGCAGGCGAGCGAAGACCAGCAGGCAAATCATCGATCAAAACCCACACTTGAGAAAGAGGGCCAACTGTCGTACCATTGTAAGAAGCCGCTTCGACAGAAACCACCAGTTGATTGAGAGGCAAGGTGAAGCTGGTGCATGTGGCAATCATTCGCAAGCATTCTTTGGAGGGGAACACCACAGAGAAATCAAAATCAGACATCTGCACAACTTGCCAGTCCCATCCAGCCTCATCCCAAATGCGAAGCCCTTCCAGAAGAGTTTGGGGCGAGATCTTTTGGTCTTTGACCGAGACAATCGCCGCATTAGACAGCGCAGGTGCCACCTCCCGAACAAGAAGGTCACCATCGAAGGCGAAGAAGGCGCAGCCAGGGAGTCCCAAGCCGAACTGGAGGACCGCGGGAGGCTTTTGCCTAGCCATGCAGTTGACCGTGAGGTGAACATCAGAGTGACAGATCAAGCAGAAGGGGGGATTGGTGCAGCGGGACTGGAAGTGCCCAGGCCTGTGGCAAGCGAAGCAGGTGAGCCCCGATGGGTTGCTGTGGGAGGTAGAGGACGGACGGGGTTACTGAAGTGTCGAGGGAGGAGGAAGAATCCCATCCCCCATTCCCGGAGGAAGGGGCGCCCCCGAGGCCGGGCCAGGCGGCCGACGCGCCGGCCCCGCGAAGGACCGAGGCGGCGGGCGAGAACCCGACCCAGCCCCAAACGAGTGAGGAGGCGGGGGAGGCAGGGGACGCGACGGGGCAGACGAGCCCCGCCCACCACCCGGAACGGGGAGGGAGGCAGAGGACGAAGACACCCCACCGCCAGAGGCCACCACCGCCTCCCACGGATCCAGCACCGGAGAAGGAGAAGGACCAGATCCAGAGCCCTGCGGACCGGATCCAGTCACCCCGTCCCTCTCTGAGCGCTGCACCCGCTTCGGACCCGAAGCCCAGGCCTCGCGGGCACGAGCCGCATGCTCGCGCGCTGCCTGCTCCGACTCCAGCTTGGAGCGGAGCGAAGCCTCGAGCTCCAGATCCACCGCGGAGGCAGGGGAGTCCTCACGGCGCCGCTTGCTGCCAGAGAGTGCCTCGCGGGAAGAACCCCTAGATTTGTCCATGGAGATCACCGCGGCAAAAGGAAGGAGGACGGGTGGGGGTGGGGGAGATCTAATGAGACGACGGATGGGGAGACGGTGGCGACGCAGATCAGAAGCGGAAGCAGGAAACCCTAGAAGGGGGGGAGAGCCGCGTGGGATCCATAAATAGCCCGAGCGAGCCGTGCCCACCTGGGCCCGACTCGCCAAATGGGCCGAAGGAGGAAGAGGGGCAGGCAGCCGGGCGATGGGCCCAACTGAGCCAGATGAAACCAGAGGGGGGAAATCGACCACAGATGAGAGGATGGGAGGGGAGGGAGGCCCACTGGCCAGCACCACCCCGCCAGGCCCAGCAAGCCCACACGGGGAGTTGGCCCACGGTCCGGAGGACACCGCACAGAGATCTAGATCTAGGTTACACGAAACCACCGACGACCCCGCCGTCGCCACCGCCGGCGACGAGGCCACCGTAGAGGTTGCCGGAGAGGGAGATGGAAAGCCTCCAAGCTTCCCATCAGGCGCACAACCCAAGACACCAGGATCAGGAGACGTAACTGCAAACTTACCAGATTTACGCCGACGCCGCGAGATCCGGGTCCAGCCATCGGCCGGCGGAGACACAACTACCGGCCGGCCCCGGCCCCCAGGAGCGAACTTGCGGCGGCGAGGAGCGGCGGAGGCTACCCCCGCCCCCCAGAGCAGAGCACGACACCACAGGGGGAGGAGGCCAACGACCTCGCATCCTCCTCATCAGACGCAAGGGCCCAAAAACGGGATCCAAGCATCGGCAGCGGAGAGGAAGGAGGGGAGAGCCCCACCCGCGGGGCGACAGGGGAGTGGAGAGGGGGAGCATCTGCACGCGGAGAGGAGGGCGACCGGACGATGGCCGGCAGGGCAGGGCAGGGAGCGGGCCCGCTGAGGCGAGGAGGGGAGGAGGAGGGGAGGAGGGAGGGGGAAGAAGGAGGAGCCATCTCCGCCATGCGCTCGAGCATGCCTGAGGTGTGTTTGTTTCGCCGGAGTTCTTCGCGAGTTTGCTCGTCGATCTGTTCAGAGGCCTCCCCGCCGGCTTCCGCGTACGCGCCCTGACCGTTGGTACTTTCGAATTCCAAGTTGCCCATGTTGGCGTGGCTTGGGAGATTGTGCGTAAGGGACGATGGAAATCTGGTGCAATTTGCATTCTGTTCTCTCTACGTGATGGCTCCATGCAGTCTGACAGGCCGGGCACATGCATGAGTGCAAATTCCTCGCATCTTCCTTCCCTCCTGGGTCCCCCACCTGCCTCCGCTCAACGTTCTATCTGCCCTAAGTGTGGAGGATCATGCGAGCTGGCAACCCCGGATTTCCTGCGATCTGCTCCATGCACGTCTGCATGGCCGATCGTCCCATGCAACAGTAATGATATCCACACTCCATTAAATCCGGCTAGTGCCTTGGTAACCGCGGTGACTCCCCAATCTGATCGCCTGACCGCCATATTCGAGGATATAGCCTTCCCCCCTTCACCTAGCCTCTCCACGCCTGACAGCCTTCGCAGCTCCCAACTCAATAGCCTTCGCAGCTCCCAACTCAATAACTCGCCATCTCTGCATCATAACTCCTACCTGCAAGCGCTTCTTTCAAACCAGGCCCCTGCCGTACCACCCCACTCGACCAATACCATTAAGATCTTCTCCAAACCCAAAGATTTGCAAAGGCGCTGTTTCAGATGCCTATCCATTAGTCACCGGAGAAAAGATTGCAGAGACCCTGTTGTGTGTTGGACATGCCGACGTGTGGGCCATGTTCATAGCAAATGCTCTCTGCGCTCCCTCTGCTCCGCCTCCCGTCGTACCTCTCCACCA
>NC_041389.1:253047915-253048641 GCF_002162155.2 Triticum dicoccoides
AGCGCCTCATCTTCCACACAGCATCACCCATCCTCTTCCCTAGCCCTTGTCCCGTTTGAATCAACCCTTCCTTGCTCCATGGAGCCCGTCATCCGTGGCCGTCCCACATCCCTAGATGTGCACTACCCCCTCTCTCCGGACCAAAACTCGCTAGTGTGCCTTTTCAACATCTCTCCCCACATGCCTGCTTTCCTTCCATGGCTGAAACGCCTATTCCGGGAACGGCTAGCATCACCGCGGTCCAGTTCGCTAGCTGCACTACGGGCACGGTCTACGCCGTCTTCCTGTGAGAGGCGGAACAGGTGGCCGCGCTTCATGCTAGCCCCATCATGACTGACACTCGTAGGGTAGACATCCTTCCACACAATGCCGGAGACAACTCCTTCACCTTCTCGTTCCGCCATATCGTCAGCCTCTCCCTTGAGAAAATGCCCCTTGAACTTTGGGATCGACGCGGCGTGGCTGCCAGTGTAGCTGGCTTTGCTGCTCTGCTAGGGATCGACCATGCATGCCTCTATGGCAGTGATTTCTCCTGCATTCTGGCTCTTGTCAAGGTGGAAGCCTTGCAACATATCCCTCACCACCTTGCCTTCCACTGTATTGATGGTGCAAGCATTTATGCTGATGTTCTCATTAACGAGGTCTGGGACGTGGCACGCACGCTAGGCTCTCCTATGATGCCTCCTCTCACCCGTGACAACAACCCCCCCTCGGGCGACGACCATG
>NC_041389.1:253048806-253082804 GCF_002162155.2 Triticum dicoccoides
CGCACGACGGGGACATGCTAACCCCGATATCCCACGCACCATGCACGGGCAACCAGAGAGCGTGCAGTCCATGACTGGACGAGCCTATAGAGCCTTCCACTACCCTTTCCTTGCCTCTGCCGGTGACTACATTGCCATGATGAAAATTTCTGCCAAGCCAAAACTCCACACATTTGAAACTTTCGCCATCCCTTCTATTGACGAGATTGATCATGAGATACAGGACCGCGGCTGCCTCAAACCCTCTCTTCTTGCCACGGAGGTCCGTCACCCTCACGCCTCCGTCGCTTTTGACACTGATACCCTCACTTTCACCTTCTCTATTGCCTTGAGCAACTGCCGGACTGCGTCGGGGATCATTGTCGTCCGCACTATTGCCACTGATGATGGTCACTTCCCCTGCTTCAACTTCACCTCCGGGGTACTTGAGCGCCAAAACTGCAGGGCCATCCTTTTCAAACTCTGGCCCAAAACAACCTCCGACCATTTCTGTTCTCGCACTCTCCCGCTCCTGCCGACAGTAGAAAGCAGATACCCACCCAAATCCACGGTACCTGCTAGCATGCTTCCTTCTGTTGGCCCTTTCCTGTCACTTGAAGATGAGTTATCTTATCCTATCTCTCATAGCCCGCTCGCACAAATTCTAGTCCAGGCCCACTAGGTTCTAAACACCCGGCCCATCTGCACCAGGCCCTTCAGTGCGGCAGCCTCACCAGTTCCTGGGCTTCTCTCCACTGGGCTGTTCTCCCCGGTCATCAGCTCTGATATGAGGCACGGGGCCTGCGCTCTGCTCCCTGCCGCAGTCGCCACCAGATTCTGCAGCTGTCGCGAGCCGCCGCGGGAGCCGGAGGCCGATGAACGCAACCCCTTCCCTCCCACTCCTAGCTTTTTCCGATGGCCGCCATCACCATCTCCGACGACCCACCCATCCAAACCCCTCCAACAAACACCACTATCCTTTCATCACCACCTGAGATCGCTTCTCCCTCAGCCATGGATGCGGCCCCTCCAACGACATCCTCTCCTGCCCCCTCAGATCTGAGGCCAGCTGCTTCGCCAAGACGCAGCTCCTGCATCCAGAAGTTGTACGACAAAGCTCGCGTCACCTCTGTGGAGCGTGCTAGCAAGCGCAAGGCTGCCTCCTCCTCCTCCGAGGGGGGTCGAGGGCCGCGCATCGATCCCCATCCAGGAGGAAGAAGGCCACGGCGCAATGCGTGACCTCCCTTTTGGAGCTCCCGCTTCAGGGGACCCTGCGTCCGCTCACCAGGGGGAAAGCCAGGCGGATCGCGCAGTGCTGTGATCTGAACATCGACGTGATCCTCTCTAACGCAGCACCCTCTACCTTGGTCAGCTTGGGCAACGCCCCAACTTCACCTGCGCCATCAACATCCGCCAATGCCTAGAGACGTCATCGACAATCGAGTTGTATGTCCAGCTGCCGGTGGCCTGCTTTTTCATGAGTTGTTTGCATATGTACCCTTCGCGGCTACGGCCTGATATGTATCTGTATCTGCATCTTATCTTATGTAATGGCACTAGGCCTGTTCAACTTGTTGCTTTAGCTTTTCATTTGAATCATGTAGCTTCGTTAGGCCTCTCGGCCATCCTCCATGTAAGCTCAGTCGAGCCTTTACTCCTCTTCAAGAATTATGTTGCCTCCCACCAATCACTCTGTTTACTCTGTCCATCTTTATATCTGCATGATGTTGGCTCACGCTACGATGAAAATCCTTAACTGGAATGTGCGGGGACTTGGTGATTCTAACAAATGCAAGTTAGTGAAGGATACAATCCTGTCTTGCCATCCGAATGTTGTATGTGTGCAGGAAACAAAACTGCAGGTGGTGGATGCTTTTAAGGCGGCCTCCTTCCTACCGCCAAACCTGCAGTCATTCTTCTTCATGCCGGCTCATGGTACCGCTGGCGGTTTGCTAATTGCCTGGGATCAGTCTTTGTTGTCAGCATCCGAGAGATACAAGCATAGATTCTGTATTTTAGTCCGTTTCGGTTCTACCAGTGACAACACTTCCTTTCACCTCACAACTGTCTATGCACCCTGCGAGGATTCAGACAGACCAGAATTATTCGCTGTGATGGAACAAGTTGCCATGTTGAATGCTGGTCCATGGATTATTTTAGGGGATTTCAACATGTACAGGCATCAAGAAGAAAAGTCCCGTGACAGGAAGAACTGGATTCTAATGTACAGATTTAATGAATGGATCAGGGATGCTGCTATGGATGACATTGATATTCTGAATCGCTCGTTCACTTGGTCAAATAAGAGAAGAAACCCAACTCTCATCAAGCTGGACCGTGTCCTGGTTAATGCTGAGTGGAACCTTGGTTTTTTAAACACCGAAGATTCTGTTGTTACAGCCACCACTTCGGATCATGCGCCGATCTTGGTACATTTCAACACTGACAGAGTGACTAGCAAGCTTTTCAGGTTTGAAAATCATTGGCTACAATGCTCTGAGCTGAGACAAATCATTTCTAATGGTTTAACCAGAGGAACAAGGCACTTCTCTTCGGCTGCCTCTCTCCTTAACTTCAAACTCAGGCGAACACGTGCAGCAGTACGCAAATGCACAAAATCCAGAGCAGCTCTGCAAGTACTACTACAAAATTGTAAGCATGTGGTCTCCTTCTTTGATGTTGTAGAGGAAAAGAGGGCTCTTACAGCTTTGGAATTATCCATGAGAAATATTGACATTGAGAAGGCACAGCAGATCGTCTATTGGCAGACGGACGCTTGGAGGCGCCGTGCAAAAATTAAAGGATGTCTACTGGGCGATGAAAACACTGCTTTCTTCCATGCTGCGGCCAACTGTCATCATAGAAAGAACAAGATTAAGCTTCTGATAAACAATGGTGTTGAGCATTTTGACATCAAGAACAAGCTTATGATTGCTACGGACTTCTTTCGGAGTATTTTTGGACAATCATCGCCCTCACTGCCAACAGTGGATATCAACTCCCTGTATGACCGATCCGACCTATATGCTTTAGAGGAACCTTTCACCTGGGCCGAGATTGTTTCAGCTATCGACAAATCACCAAACAACAGAAGCCCTGGCCTGGATGGATACACCAATGAATTCTTCAAATCCTTTCGAAATGAGCTCAAGGATGACCTGCTCCTTTTCTTCAATGATTTTTATAACTGCAGGGCTGATCTTCAAGGTGTCAACACAGCCAATATTGTTCTCATCCCAAAGACAGACAACCCGGTGGACATCAAGAATTTCTGACCTATATCGCTGGTGCACAGTCTGCCTAAGTTGACTTCTAAGGTTCTCGTTGTTCGCTTTCAACGCACAATTCCTTCTTTGGTACATCCGTTGCAGTCTGGGTTCCTACCTGGAAGGTGCATAGTGGAAAACTTTATCCTCGCGGCAGATATGGTGCAGCAGGCTCATAAACGTTGTCTGCCCATGAATGTGCTTAAGTTGGATTTTAGGAAAGCCTTTGACAGTGTCAGTTGGGATGCTCTAAATCAAATCATGGAGGCCCGAGGCTTTGGAAACCGATGGATGCATTGGATTAACAGCCTGCTATCATCCAGCTCTTCCAGTGTCTTGATCAATGGGCAGATTGGGGACAAGATTAAGTTACAGAGTGGCCTAAGACAAGGGGATGCTCTATCCCCTTATCTTTTTATTCTCATGGCTGATGTTCTGCAGCAAATGTGCATTTCTGAGTATAACAGGGGAACTCTCCAACATCCTCTCAACATTGATGGGCCTTTTCCAGTCTTACAGTATGCAGACGATACTCTGTTTCTAATCAAAGGCACGCAAGAGCAAGCACAAGTGGTCAGGAGGATTTTGGATGTGTTCTTTGCTTTCACTGGCCTACACATCAACTTTAACAAGAGCACGTTCGTGCCAGTGGGCATGGATGAAACCACTTCCAATGGGGTGGCTGGCATTCTGCAGTGTCCTATCTCCTCTTTCCCTTGCACCTACTTGGGTCTACTTCTGTCCACACAGAAAATCAGTCACGGGATGTTGCTACCTGTTATTCACAGAGTTGACCGCGGGCTATCCGGCTGGCTCGCCACTTTCCTCTCCTGGGGCGGCCGCCTCACTCTGGTTAATTCTGTACTTGCATCCATCCCCAATTACTTCATGGCATGTTTCATATGGCCACAACAATCTCTAGACGGACTGGAGCAAATCTTACGAGGTTTTCTTTGGCAAGGAAAGAACTCTGCAAATGGCGGGCACTGTTTGGTGGCATGGGATTTCGTCACTCTCCCAAAAATTAATGGCGGGCTTGGCCTTAGAATTTAAAGGAGCGCAACATGGCAATGATCTGCAAGCTAGCTTCTAATATCTTTCAAGATCACGGAGCTCCATGCTATGAATGGTTCACCACAAGATACTGCAACAACACTCTCTCGGACAACCCACGGAATGGGGACACTC
Organism: Triticum dicoccoides; assembly: GCF_002162155.2. NCBI lineage: Eukaryota > Viridiplantae > Streptophyta > Magnoliopsida > Poales > Poaceae > Triticum > Triticum dicoccoides. Next base: position 253,053,240 of record NC_041389.1, read on the forward strand.
CCATTTGGCGATGCCTGGAATCAACAATTCAGCTTGTTTACAATCTATCAGGTGCGTTTTGGGGGACGGATCTAGAATCTCTTTTTGGAAGGATTTGTGGCTTGCTTGCAGAAGGCTTGAGTTCTCCTTCCCAGTGCTTTTCTCATTTGCCCAAAACAAGAGCTGCTCGGTTGCCTCTTAGTTCAATGCTGGAGTTTGGGACGTCAAACTACATCCAAACCTCACTACCGCAACCAACAGAGAGTTGCAAGCTCTATATGAAATATTGAACGGCATCCAACCTGTGGACGATCAGGCAGATTCCCGGAGGCCAATCTGTTTGTACAACAAGACTACAACACACTTCTTTTATGAGATGCTCACGTTTAAAGGAATTCAGTGCCCTTTGAAGAACAAGATCTGGGACAGTCTTATTCCGAATAAACACAAAGTTTTCCTATGGTTAGCAATCCGTGGTAGAGTGAACACAAGGGATAACATGCTGAAGAAACACTGGAAGGTCACAACTCATAATGGTTGCGATTGGTGCCCCGCATCAGAAACCATTTATCAAATTATTCTGCGATGCCGGTTAGCAGATGCAGTCTGGCAAAGGATCGGCATGCTAAGTATTGCCAATGCCTGCCCGGACCTACAAACCTTCATCTTATCAGCAGAGGCCTTTGCTACGCATGGCAAGCTTTGGCATGTCCTCTTTGCAGCGATTGCAGTTGCTCTTTGGACAGCCCGGAACACGCTAGTCTTCAGAACAGAGACTTGGACTGCATCTCAGGTTTTCAAGGAGATTCATCAACTTATACATCTTTGGAAGCATAGAGCCTGACGCGATCAAGATTTATCAACTTTGTGTAACTATGCTGCTCTTTTCCTCCAAGCCTAATCCCATCTTTTTTTCACTGTTTCTTGTTTAGGCTTGGTGGTGGCCTGCTGCACATGCCGTGATGCGCCCACATCACCTTCATGTAATATGACTTCTGTCATCCGGGCATGTGCCCCGTTTTGAATGCATAAGGTAGATCATGATCTACCTTCTCTTTCAAAAAAAAAGAAAGAAAAGATGATGTACTTTAAAAAAACATGTATTTCTTTTTCTAACTAGCACATGTCAGCACAACAGTCGGCTCAACACTTCAGAACTCTGGTGAACTCGAAGCAGAGGGATCGAGAGAGGATTTTGTGCAGCTATCAAACTGGCTGCGTTTCTGTTTCTGCTGTTATTTATGGGAGGTTACAGAGAACACTAAGAAACCCTGAAAACCTGCTACTAACTCGGATCACGATCGAGTTGTGGACGCTGCCATCCCAACGCCCCACGCCCGCGATCCTACTTGATCGCCACGACCCACTACTGCCGCGCCATCCCACGACGGAGTCCTAGCGATCCCCTAAACTCTAGGAAAGCAAAACGTGCGTGCCAAGTCATGAACAATCTCACGCTACATGGCCTTATTTCTGACAAAACTGAACCTATACTAGAACAGGGTTTAACTGACAATCATTCCCTAAACCTGTGCTGTTTACTGCACCTCAACGACTCCAATTGCTGCTCGCAGTTCCTGAAACTTGACACGTCCCAGTGCCTTCGTTAGTATATCAGCAAGCTGTCCATTGGTGCCGATGAACTCGACCTCCACACGCCCATCCTCCACGCACTCCCTGATGAAATGATATTTGGTGTCGATGTGCTTGCTGCGGTCATGAAAGACAGGGTTTTTGCAGAGGGAAATAGCTGACTTGATGTCCATCTTCAGCGTGAACTGCTCGGCCTCCTTCTTCTGCAGCTCACCAAGGAGCCGAGCTAGCCAGATGCCCTGGCATGCCGCCGTCGTTGCGGCGATGTATTCGGCTTTGCAGGACGAAAGTGCAACCACTTTCTGCTTCATGGACTGCCAACTGATCAGGTTAGGCCTGAGGAAGAACATGACGCCGGTGGTGCTCTTGCGGGTGTCCACGTCGCCCGCCATGTCGTTGTACCTGCACAGCGCATCTCGTTTGTCTTTGTGTGTGTACCTGCACCCGAGATGCCGTGTCCCGGTGACGTACCGGAGGATCTGCTTGACGGCGGCTCGATGCTCGGTGGTGGGCGCCTCCATGAAACGGCTCACGTAGCCCACTGAATAGGCAAGGTCGGGGCGTGTGTGCATCAGGTACCGTAGGCTGCCGACGACGCTGCGGTACTCCGTTGCATCTGTCGCCAGCGCGGTGCTCACCTTGCTGAGCTTGAAGCGAGGCTCCATTGGTACGTGGCACGGGTTGCAGCCAACCATGTCGCTCTTGTCGAGGATCTTCGTAGCGTACGCGGCCTGGCTGAGAGTGATGCCGTCCTCCTCCTGCTTGACCTCTGTGCAAAGATAGAAGCTGAGCAGACCCAGATCGCTCATGTGGAAGAGCTTCTTCATCTCCTTCTTGAAGTGTGTGATCTCCAGCTTGTCGTTGCCGGTGATGACGAGGTCGTCGACGTACACGCCAACCAGCAGCCTCGCCGTGCCCGTGCCGCACCCGTAGATGGCATGTTCAGACTCGCTTCTGCTGAAGCCGAGCGACAGTAGGCAACTGTCAAGCTTGGAGTACCACGCTCGTGGTGCCTGACGGAGTCCGTACAGTGCCTTGTCGAGGCGCAGTACCTTGTGTTCCTGCCCGGCGACAGCAAAGCCAGGCGGCTGTTCCACGTACACCTCCTCCTTCAGCTCGCCATTGAGGAAGGTGCTCTTCACGTCCATGTGATGGACTGGCCACCCTTCTTGTGCTGCGAGGGCGAGGAGCAGACAGACAGACTCGAGGCGAGCTACCGGAGCGCAAACCTCCGTGAAGTCCACTCCCTGCCTCTGAACATAGCCCTTCACGACGAGCCTCGCCTTGTACTTGTGCACGTCGCCGTTGGCGTCTCGTTTCAGCTTGTAGACCCACTTGAGTCCGATTGGCCGAGCACCTGCAGGCAGATCAACAAGGTGCCAAGTTTTGTTGTCGATGATGGACGCCATCTCCTCGTCCATGGCGCGCCTCTAGCTCGCATCTTGCTCGGCCTCGGCAAAAGTGTGCGGCTCGCCAATGGCCCCAAGGTGCAGCTCCTCTTCCTCGACCATGACATAGTCAAGATCGTCCTCGTGCACCATCACGTAATCCTCGTAGATCTTCGGTTGCACGATGCCGTTGCGTGATCGCGTCGTCATGGAGTGGCGAGGATGAGGCGGAGGCTCTGCTGCCTCTGGTGACGGAGCGCGTGGTGGGGGTGAGGGAGCTGGAGCAGCCGATGCAGGTTCAGGTTCAGTTTGAACCCGCTCTGTTGACGAGGCCGGGTTCTGCTCCGCACTCCCCGACGCGGCAGGGCTTGCCGCGCGTGGCGGTGCCTGCGCCACGGTGTGCGTGTAGTAGTCAACGGCGAACCCGCCCGTGTCGACCACCGCACCAGGCTCCGTCCAGTTCCAGCTTGCCTCTTCGTCGAACACCACGTCCCTCGTGACGTGGATGCGTTGCCGAGCCGGATCGTACACATGGTAGGCGGCCGAGCCTGGCTCGTACCCGAAGAACACCATGGGTGTGCTCCAGTCATCCAGCTTGGCGGGGTGCGGCTTCACGACCTTCACATGCGCAACACACCCGAACACACGCAAGTAGCTCACGTCTGGTTTACGTTCGTGCCATACCTCATATGGAGTCTTGCCGTCGACGCTCTTCGTCGGCGAGCGGTTCAGCAGATACACTGCGGTGGTCACCGCCTCACCCCAGAACTTCGCCGGCACGCCCCTGGCCTTCATGATGCTGCGCGCTGTTGCGATGATGGTCTGGTTCCGGCGTTCCACCACCCCGTTCTGCTGCGGCGAGTACGGCGCAGTGAGCTGGCGCCCCACCCCCTCGTCGGCGCAGTAGGTGGCAAAGGTGATCGAGCTGAACTCGCCGCCACGGTCCATGCGGAGGAGTCGTAGCTTGCGCCCCGTCTCGACCTCCGCGTGCGCCTTAAAGTGCTTGATCGCGTTCGCCGCCTCGTCCTTGGTCCTGAGTAAGGTGAGCCACATGTAGCGGCTTTGGTCGTCGACGAGGAGAAGAAAGTACTGCTTGCCGGCGGGCGTCGCCGGCGCAATTGGCCCGCAGAGATCTCCATGCACAAGATCGAGCAGGCCGTCGGCGCGGTACTTGGCGGCTTGCGGGAAAGGAGCTCGGTGTTGCTTCACCGCCAGGCAGCTGTCGCACAGCTGCTCAACGTGCTCGATGGATGGCAGACCGCGCACCATGCCGCGGCTCGCCAGCCTGCGGAGTGCGTCGAAATTCAGGTGTCCGTACCTGGCGTGCCACCTCCATGCGACCACATACAGCCTATTGCGTGCCCGTGGCACTCGAGCCAGTAGGCGGTTCTGGCGATCCCGGAGACGAAGAAGGCCACCGTGGATGTGGATGTCGCAGTCGTTCTTGTCCAGCTGACCAAGGCTGACGATGTTGCTGCGGAGACGAGGTATGTAGTAGACTCCAGTGAGTGCCCGGTGCTCGCCATTCTGGCAAGAGAACAGGACCGTTCCTCGCCCCCTGATCTCGACGACGGAAGCGTCGCCGAACTTCACCATCCCCGTGACGCCGGTGTCGAGCTCGGCCAAGACGGATGCGCAGCCAGTCATATGGTTGCTGGCCCCGGTGTCCATGATCCACGTGTCGTCGCGTTGCGTCTCCTTGGAGAGGTGGACGTGCTCCTCGATCAGCTCGACGCGCTCGGTGAGGCCGGTGACCACCGTGCCCATGGCCTCGGTCCGCGCCATCTGCAGCGTTTGTCCCTCGTCGACAGACACCGTAGTTGCCGTCAGGAGTGCGGGCCCATCGTCGTCGTCGCGAAGGGTACACGCCCTTACGAGGTGCAGAGCTGGTTCATCCTCGTCGGTTTTGGCCAGGTTGGCCTGCTGGCCCTTTCGCTCACGGCGCGGCTCCGTGCGGTCCCTGGAGAAGTGGCCGGCGTACTTGTTGCAGTTATAACATTTTACCAGCGACATGTCGCGTTTGCCGCCGGAGTCGCGACGGTCATTGTCGCGGCCTCGTCCTTGCGACTTGCCCTTTTGCTTGCCCTTTCCGCCGTTCGAACCTGAGCCTTGTCCCTGCTCGCGCTGCTTGCCTCGGGCCAGCCACTCTTTCTCCGTGAGGAGCAGCTCTCCGCCGGCGAGGTTCATTGCGGTGATTGAGCACCGCTCGACTGATGAACGCAGCCGCCCGATCAGTTCCTCAACTGACAGATCGTTCAGATCGTGTTGGGTCTCGATGGAACACGCGATCTGGGCGTACTGGCTTGGTACCTCCCTGAGGATCTTCTGGACCACCTTGACCTCCTCAACGGTGTCCCAAGGGAGCGCAGGTTGTTGACGAGCGTCGTGATCCGCAGGCCGAACGCGTCGAGTGTTTCGCCCTCCTTGAAGGCGATCTGCTCGAACTCCCTGTGGAGGCGCTGCGCGGTCGCCTCGCGAACGCGGCTCACCCCCAAATGCATCAGCCTGACGGCTTCCCACGCCTCCTGCGCGGTTTCCTTGACGGCGAGGACCGAGATCATCTCCGGTGGCACGGCCCGCAGCAACGCTGATAGAGCGGCCATGTCGTCGCGATCGCCAGGCACGCCCATGCCCGACATGGCCTCCCAGAGACCTTGAGCCCGCAGGTTGATCCTCATGATCAATGACCACTCGACGTAGTTGGTGGCGGTGAGCGTGGAGTAGACGATCGTCCCGACGCCGCCTCCTTGCACGACTCGCTCGTGGATGACGATCTCGGTGCCGTTGCCGCTGCGCCGTGTCCTGCTGTGCCCCCGGTTTAGTTCTCGTGCCGGCACCGGGCGCGCGACTGCCGGCGCCTGGCTGCGACACTGTGCACCTTCGCCGCCATCCGCCCTTTGGTCCCCTCCTCTGTCGCTGCCGACCATCGTGCACAGGACCTCGAAAAATGTGGCTCTGATGCCAAATGTCAGCACAACAGTCGGCTCAACACTTCAGAACTCTGGTGAACTCGAAGCAGAGGGATCGAGAGAGGATTTTGTGCAGCTATCGAACTGGCTGCGTTTCTGTTTCTGCTGTTATTTATGGGAGGTTACAGAGAACACTAAGAAACCCTGAAAACCTGCTACTAACTCGGATCACGATCGAGTTGTGGACGCTACCATCCCAACGCCCCACGCCCGCGATCCTACTTGATCGCCATGACCCACTACTGCCGCGCCATCCCACGACGGAGTCCTAGCGATCCCCTAAACTCTAGGAAAGCAAAACGTGTGTGCCAAGTTGTGAACGATCTCACGCTACATGGCCTTATTTCTGACGAAACTGAACCTATACTAGAACAGGGTTTAACTGACAGCACATATGCCCGTGTGTTACAACGGGAGAGAAAAAGTTGAGCATGCACTCAATTTTTCTAAGAATTGTATGTGCAAGCACAACCCCCATGTTTCGCTACGAAGAAAGTGCTAGATGCCCTATCCACCAAAACAACGAACCCAAAACACCCGACTGCACGGCACGACAACATCGAAACGTTGCCACCCAATGTCAGGGAGGCGTTGCAACGGGAGAAAGAATATCCTTGAACCCACGCATCTAGACAGATAAATATCAAGCCAAAAAATTGTTACAATGGACCGCCAAATTCTGTCATGCAAACTGAAGACAATGACAATCTCCATTTATCAAAGAACAAAAAATTGTATGAAACTAAAACTATAAATTTGGTCTCGTACTATGAATAATTCATAATACAACAACAATAACTTATCCGGTCAAGGCTACAAATTATTTCTAGTGAAGTGCAGAACCCATGGGTGATCTACCTTACAAATATCATAATTTTGGTAAGAAAATTGCTTGTCATTTCCATATGCGACAAAATGATCCTTGATAGAACATGTGGACATAGTTCAAAAATGAACCGGGGATCAGACAATCTTGTGGATTGACCCTTTTAACATTTAGTATGAACTTTGCTAAAAAAACATTTAGTATGAACATGAGTAAATAAATTATAATCATTTATGACTGGACTGAAAATGCAATCTCTTCTGTGGATCACACCTGAAAAATAATGATACAATGTACTTGGATCTAGGAAAAAACTTCTACATAAAATTTTAGAGAAGACTAATACCAAGCCGGCCCTGTCTAGCCATCCTGCCGAGCTCCATCTCAGCTGAAATTTCTGGACCAACTCACTTCTTTGCGATCAACAATGAGCGCAGGCAAGTCACTATGACAACACATGAATGAGCATATGCATCGAACAAATTGATCAAACAGATGGAGCATAGTTCCATGAATAAACATGCATATTCATTAGATATATTATCTAATTTCAAAGCCTCAACTTTCTGCACATACATGTCTGACAACTGAGGCATCCAAATAATTCAAACCAACAGTTAAGCATCACTAAATACATTGCCGATGAAGACCCTCATACAGTGTTGCTGATTCGGAAAAGGACCATGCAAAGACGATGCTACTATTTTGATGTATATACACAGTACCAAATAGAGGTAGATTCATCAGTGAACATGTAAGTCCTTGATTGCACTGTCATCAAAATAAGCTGCTCATTGCCCATGTTTGTCCCCCAATTAGCTACAAACAGACTATAAGAGTAACTAACAATGCAGATTTGGTTGAGTAGATGAGGAGAAAAAAGCAAACAAAGAATAGTGGAGCCGCCCCTAACCCTAACCGCGCCGCCAGCCACCCCTCCCCGTTCCTCCCCCGCTTCTCCGCCACCGGAGGGGACACCGGCGAAGCCCGCGTGGTCCCCAGGGAAGGTGGCGGTGGGGCGTACTCGTCGTTCTCGCACAGATCTCGCGGCGGCCGGTGGCACGCGGCGGTGTTCCGTTGGGAGCTGGTGCCTGCTGCCCGTGAGGCGGCGTCCCTCATGGCGGCGGGGCTGCCCCTGAACGGCGCTTGGTGCTAGCCATGTGGCGGCGCGCGGGTGGGCCGAATCTGGGCTTCTGGTCTGCGTCCTCGTCGTCCACTGCCCTCGGCCATGAGGCGTGGTCCGGGACGGGCCTAGCACCGGTGGTGCTGGCCAGGACGCACGCTGACAGCGCCCTACTTCATCTCGCGTCGTCTTCTTGGCCAATGGTGGTGGTCATCTTCGTCGTCAAAGATGGCTGGCCAGAGGCTTGGTGATCGGATCTCGAGATCCATCATCTAGTCCCGGCTGCGAGTTGGGGAGACATGGTTGCCGGTGAAAACCGAGCCGTTGGCAGGCGATGACGGCGTTTTATGTCGTTACCTTGATGGAGGCATTGTCATGTAACTACTGTCGACCCACTCGTGCTGCTCTGGGGGAAACCCTAGGATCTGGTGTTCCAGATCGGACGATGGCGGCACTGTGGTGTCATTTCTCTCTTCGGAGCATCGTTTTTGTGGAGCAGTGCTGGAAGTCAGAGGCAGGAGGTGGAGCGGCTTTGTCTTGCACGGAGCTTCGGTGGAGATGTCAAGTCATGCCTGACTGACAGGTGCTACGTTTTGTCATGCCTGGTCGGCAGGTGCTACGCACGACAGATCTTTCAAAGACTTCAAGCTGTGTCGGCCGGTGGTACTTGGCAGCATGGTGCTGAGGTGTATCAGTGGCGACCGCGACGTGCACAGCTGTTTGCGCGCAGGGAGGAGGTGCCATTGGGCGCCATGGTGGCATCGACGATAGCTAGACCGACCAAGGTTGATGCATCAGTACAGTTCTGAAGATGGAGCGGTGGCAGTTGGCGGCGGCGGCCTCTGAGAGCACGCTGGACCGGCGAGATCCATGCCCAGCAGGTGTCCTGGATGGGTCCTCAGGTCTTAGATGTTAGGTTTGGCTGCGATGTCTGTTTGGTATTAGGCCCAGGCTATCTGCGCCCCTTCATCAACTGGATAGGTGTAGCGATGGTTTGTTGCTTAGACAGCGGCTTTAGTCTTACTGTGATATTACTTTGTAAGGTCTTGTGAGAATAATTAATAAAGTGACCATATGCATCGCCCAGATACAGAGGCCGGGGATCATCCTCCTTTTCTAAAAAAAAGATTTGGTTGAGTTAAAAGCATAGCCTGCAAAAGGAATTGGATGCCGAGATTTCACTATTCTTGAGTGCACTGAAGAGCAATGGAAAATGCCAAAAAATTGCACCGACAAGTTCAGGGCAAAACATCACTCTTTCCAATAACAGGCATTATATACATGATAATCCATCAGTGCATCATTTATTTTTTTCAATCGGCGATTACCTCAGTTGCTTCTCTCTGGTTGCCGCACCTCTTCGAACGCAAATCAGCAGCGGCCTGCAGTCATGCTATTTCATTCAAATCTGTAGCATTTATTCCCTCTGTTCCTAAATATAAGTCTTTGTAGAGATTCCACTATAGATCACATACGGATGTATATAAATGCATTTCAAGTATAGATTCACTCATTTTGCTCCATATGTAATCAATAGTGAAATCTCTACAAAAACTTACATTTAGGAACAGAGGGAGTAGATCATTGTCGTGTCTTGGAACCATCATGATGTACAACCTCGGAGATGTCAGCCAACACCACCAGCGTCCATTGGAAATCTGGAACTATGTATCAGCACCTTGTGCACGTGCATGCCTGTAAGACAAATAACTCATGGACTTCTTACCTGCTATTCCTGATCCTTCTTCCTTGGACTTCAGTTTGGAATATTGACGGCCTAACCAATCAGAAGCATTTTAATTCATCTCATCAATCATCTTATGTTCTAGCTCAGAGCGCCCAACCTTTTCATGTCACTGATCAGTGGACGGTAGATATATAAATCAAAGGCTGGTGTAACTTGCACGCACTTGGGCTCGAGTGATGTGAGGAAGAGGACGACGTCGAGCGCCGAGCGCCAAGCGCCAACGTGTGCGATAAATTAACTGACAACTTAAACTTTGACGAAACTGAATTTTCTGAATCTGATGAAACTTAATCTGACGAAAACTGATGAAACTAGAATTGACGAATCTGACGGAACTTCAGGACAGCATAGGTGGCGCCGTAGTGGCCTCGTGCGAAGGCTGCTCCAGCCTCAGAGGTAGCTGCACGGGGAAGGGGGCAGCCGAGTTGGTCGTCATCCCTTGTCGTGGATCATTGAAGCCGTGGGTCGCAGGTGGCGGGAGAGCAGATCCGGGGCTGGGAGGAGTAGCCGCGGGTGTCAGGCCCAGACCTCGATCATGCCCTGTTCCAGCGTGCCAGAAGTGCTTCAGTCCGTCGATCGCCCATCTAACGGCTCACCTGCGTGCGTACCGGTTCGCCAGCTGGGACGATCTTCATGCGTTTATTCTCGATCTAACGGCTGCGATGGGTCGTTGTAGCTTTTCCGACAAGCCATGTGCTCTGTTCACTTTCTGTTCTTCTTTTCACTCGTGTAATGGCTATAAAGCCACCCTTTCCCCTCATTATGGACTATGTTGATTTGTATCGGGTGTAAACCCTAGCCGCCGTTGGCGTGCTGAACCTACTCTTCTTATTTCTTAAGCAAGAACCCTAGTTTTTCGTCTCCATTTCTTCCACGATTCCTTGCGGTGTGACTTAATTTCAGTAATTCAGAGCTCTGAGCCTGACAATTGGTATCAGAGGCCAGTCTTTCCTCGGCGGCGGTGGATGATTGGGGCAGCGTAGAGGTTTGCTCTGGCTGTAAAATCCCTCTTCGAGCCCCGATCAGGCGACGGAGGCAGCAGGCGGCGGCCGAAGTGGCAGCGTTCGGGTGCTGTCAGAGGACAGCCTGGTTGTCTGAGAGTATTTCTCTGGTGGTAAAATCCCAGCTCCTGGATCTGGCCGTGTACCATCGGAGGCGGGCGCAGGCGGCGGTGACAAGTTCATCCCACCCTCCCAACCCTCTATAGTGGTGATCGTTGACGGCCTTAAGATGACAGGCCCTGCTGATTCGGGTTCCACAGCGGAGTTGCAGCTCGAGTCTCTCGAGTTGGACATCAAGGCGTTGCAGCACGATTGAGACGAAGATCGCAAGGAGTTCCAGCAGTTTGAAGCAACAGTTAACAAGAATTTTGCAACGATGCAGAAAAACTTCAACAAGATTCAAGAAAACTTCAGGCGTCTGCTGTTAGATCCGGAACCTACTCAAGAGGATGGTGTAGAAGGGCAGGGCAGTGTTCAGATGAGGCCGATCAGATGAATTCGTCGAAAGTGGCTCCTGGTAGACCCAAACAATTACCAGTTCCTACTCCTCCTTCTGTAGTTATGCCTGAAAAAGGGGCTGCTTTGCCGATTGGAACTGCAACAATTAGGGATCATGCAGGCAAGGAGCTGCATCTTGATGGGACACCTAAGGCGCCTTATAGGCACCCAAACTATGGTCAGGCAAAAGACACAGCACCTAACAATGTTGTGCAACTGGAAGAAATACCTGAAGATGAGGTTGCAGATCACACGTATAGAAGAGGGCACAACTTTCAGGATGGAAGAAGAAACACCCTCACTGTCAAGCCAGCAAAACTTCACATTTCTGAGTTTGAGGGACAAGACCCTGAATCCTGGATTCAGAACCTCGAGCAGTATTTTGCTGCAGCTACAACACCAATTGAGCATAGGACAGAAGTGGCCATTTCATACCTCAAGGTGAAGGAAATATGCCCTAGAGGCAATAATAAAGTTATTATTTATTTCCTTATTTCATGATAAATGTTTATTATTCATGCTAGAATTGTATTAACCGGAAACTTGATACATGTGTGAATACATAGACAAACAGAGTGTCACTAGTATGCCTCTACTTGACTAGCTCGTTGAATCAAAGATGGTTAAGTTTCCTAGCCATAGACATGAGTTGTCATTTGATTAACGGGATCACATCATTAGAGAATGATGTGATTGACTTGACCCATTCCGTTAGCTTAGCACTTGATCGTTTAGTATGTTGCTATTGCTTTCTTCATGACTTATACATGTTCCTATGACTATGAGATTATGCGACTCCCGTTTACCGAAGGAACACTTTATGTGCTACCAAACGTCACAACGTAACTGGGTGATTATAAAGGTGCTCTACAGGTGTCTCTGAAGGTACTTGTTGGGTTGGCGTATTTCGAGATTAGGATTTGTCACTCTGATTGTCGGAGAGGTATCTCTGGGCTACCATTCGGTAATACATATCACTATAAGCCTTGCAAGCATTGTAACTAATGAGTTAGTTGCAGAATGATGTATTACGGAACGAGTAAAGAGACTTGCCGGTAACGAGATTGAACTAGGTATTGAGATACCGACGATCGAATCTCGGGCAAGTGACATACCGATGATAAAGGGAACAATGTATGTTGTTATGCGGTTTGACCGATAAAGGTCTTCGTAGAAAATGTGGGAGCCAATATGAGCATCCAGGTTCCGCTATTGGTTATTGACCGGAGACGTGTCTCGGTCATGTCTACATAGTTCTCGAACCTGTAGGGTCCGCACGCTTAAAGTTCGGTGACGATCGGTATTATGAGTTTTTGTGTTTTGATGTACCGAAGGTAGTTCGGAGTCCCGTATATGATTAGAGACATGATGAGGAGTCTCGAACTAGTCGAGATGTAAATATCGATATATTGAACGACTATATTCGGACACCGGAAGTGTTCCGAGTGGTTTCGGAGAAAACCGGAGTGCCGGAGGGTTACCGGAACCCCCCGGGAGAAATAATGGGCCTTATGGGCCTTAGTGGAGAGAGAGAGGGTTGGCCTAGGGCAGGCCGCGTGCCCCTCCCCCTCTGGTCCAAATTGGACTAGGAGAGGGGGGGTGGCGCCCCCCTTTTCTTCTCCCTCTCCCCCTTCCTTTCCCCCTCCTAGTAGGAGTAGGAAAGAGGGGAGTCCTACTCCTACTACGAGGAGGACTCCTCCTCCTGGCGCGCCACAAGGGGCCGGCCGGCCTCCCCCTTGCTCCTTTATATACAGGGGCAAGGGGGGCACCTCTAGACACACAAGTTGATCTGTTGATCTCTCCCAGTCGTGTGCGGTGCCCCCCCTCCATCATAATCCACCTCAATCATATCGTTGCAGTGCTTAGGCGAAGCCCTACGTCGGTAGCATCATCATCACCGTCATCGTGTCGTCGTGCTGACGGAACTCTCCCTCGAAGCTCTGCTGGATCGAAGTTCGTGGGACATCATCGAGCTGAACGTGTGCTGAACTCGGAGGTGTCGTGCGTTCGGTACTTGGATCGGTCGGATCGTGAAGACGTACGACTACATCAACCGCGTTGTGCTAACGCTTCCCCTTTCGGTCTACGAGGGTATGTGGAGAACACTCTCCCCTCTCGTTGCTATGCATCACCATGATCTTGCGTGTGCGTAGGAAGTTTTTTGAAATTACTACGTTCCCCAATAGTGGTATCAGAGCCAGGTTTTATGCGTAGATGTTATATGCACGAGTAGAACACAAGTGAATTGCGGGCGATGCAAGTCATACTGCTTACCAGCATGTCATACTTTGGTTCAGCTGTATTGTTGGATGAAGCGGCCCGGACCGACATTACGCGTACGCTTACGCGAGACTGGTTCTACCGACGTGCTTTGCACATAGGTGGCTACTGGGTGTCAGTTACTGCTTACCAGCATGTCATACTTTGGTTCGGCGGTATTGTTGGATGAAGCGGCTCGGACCGACATTACGCGTACGCTTACGCGAGACTGGTTCTACCGACGTGCTTTGCACATAAGTGGCTAGCAGGTGTCAGTTTCTCCAACTTTAGTTGAACCAAGTGTGGCTACGCCCGGTCCTTGAGAAGGTTAAAACAGCAGTAACTTGATGAACTATCGAAGGTTTTGATGCGTAGGTAAGAACGGTCTTGCTCAGCCCGTAGCAGCCACGTAAAACTTGTAACAACAAAGTAGAGGACGTCTAAGTTGTTTTTGCAGGGCATGTTGTGATGTCATATGGTCAAAGACATGATGCTATATTTTATTGTATGAGATGATCATGTTTTGTAACCGAGTTATCGGCAACTGGCAGGAGCCATATGGTTGTCGCTTTATTGTATGCAATGCAATCGCCCATTAAATGTAATGCTTTACTTTATCACTAAGCGGTAGCGATAGTCGTAGAAGCAAAAGTTGGCGAGACGACAACGATGCTATGACAGAGATCAAGGTGTTGCACCGGTGACGATGGTGATCATGACGGTGCTTCAGAGATGGAGATCACAAGCACAAGATGATGATGGCCATATCATATCACTTATACTGATTGCATGTGATGTTTATCTTTTATGCATCTTATTTTGCTTTAATTGACAGTAGCACTATAAGATGATCTCTCACTAAATTTCAAGATAAAAGTGCTCTCCCTGAGTATGCACCATTGCGAAAGTCGGTCGTGCCGAGACACCATGTGATGATCGGGTGTGATAAGCTCTACGCTCATCTACAACGGGTGCAAGCCAGTTTTGCACACGCGGAATACTCGAGTTAAACTTGACGAGCCTAGCATATGCAGATATGACCTCGGAACACTGGAGACCGAAAGGTCGAGCGTGAATCATATAGTAGATATGATCAACATAGTGATGTTCACCATTGAAAACTACTCCATCTCACGTGATGATCGGACATGGTTTAGTTGATTTGGATCACGTGATCATTTAGATGGCTAGAGGGATGTCTATCTAAGTGGGAGTTCTTAAGTAATATGATTAATAGAACTTAAATTTATCATGAACTTAGTCCTGGTAGTATTAGCATATCTATGTTGTAGATCAATAGCTCGTGTTTAGCTCCCTTGTTTTATTTTTAATATGTTCCTAAAGAAAACTAAGTTGAAAGATGTTAGTAGCAATGATGCGGACTTGGTCCGTGATCTGAGGATTATCCTCATTGTTGCACAGAAGAATTATGTCCTTGATGCACCGCTAGGTGATGGACCTATTGCAGGAGCATATGCAGACATTATGAACGTTTGCAAAGCTCGGTATGATGACTACTTGATAGTTTAGTGCACCATGCTTTATGGCTAAGAATCGGGGCTTCAAAGACGTTTTGAAACGCCACGAAGCATATGAGATGTTCCAAGAGTTGAAATTGGTATTTCAAACTCATGCCCATGTCTAGAGGTATGAGACCTCTCACAGTACTTTGCCTACAAGATGGAGGAGAATAGCTCAACCAGTGAGCATGTGCTCAGATTGTTTGAGTACTACAATTGCTTGAATCAACTGGGAGTTACTCTTCCAGATAAGATAGTAATTGACAAAGTTCTCTAGTCACTATCACCAAGTTACTAGAACTTAGTGATGAACTATAAATATGCAAGGGATGACGAAAGGAATTCCTAGCTCTTCGTGATGCTGAAATCAACGAAGGTAGAAATCAAGAAAAGCATCAAGTATTGATGATTTACAAGACCACTAGTTTCAAGAAAAGGCAAAAGGGAAGAAAGGGAACTTTAAGAAGAACGGCAAGCAAGTTGTTGCTCAAGTGAAGAAGCCCAAGTATGGACCTAAGCCTGAGACTAAGTGCTTCTACTGCAAAGGGACTGGTCACTAGAAGCGGAACTGCCCCAAGTATTTGGCGGATAAGAAGGATGGCAAGGTGAACAAAAGTATATTGGATATACATGTTATTGATGTGTACTTTACTAGTGTTTATAGCAACCCCTCGATATTTGATACTAGTTTAGTTGCTAAGAGTAGTAACTTGAAACGGGAGTTGCAGAATGAATAGAGACTAGTTAAGGGTGAAGTGGCGATGTGTGTTGGAAATAGTTCCAAGATTGATATGATCATCATCGCACACTCCATATACTTTCGGGGTTAGTGTTGAATCTAAATAAGTGTTATTTGGTGTTTGCGTTGAGCATGAATATGATTTGATCATGTTTATTTCAATACGGTTATTCATTTAAATTAGAAAATAATTGTTGTTCTGTTTACATGAATAAAACCTTCTATGGTCATACACCCAATGAAAATGGTTTGTTGGATCTCGATTGCGGTGATACACATATTCATAATATTGAAGCCAAAAGATGCAAAGTTAATAATGATAGTGCAACTTGTTTGTGGCACTGTCGTTTAAGGTCATATTGGTGTAAAGCACATGAAGAAAATCCATGCTAATGGGCTTTTGGAATCACTTCATTATGAACCAGTTGATACTTGCGAACCATGGGCAAAGATGACTAAGACTCCGTTCTCCGGAACAATGGACCGAGCAACTGACTTATTGGATATAATACATACTGATGTATGAGGTCCGATGAGTGTTGAGGCTCGCGGCAGGTATCATTATTTTCCGACCTTCACAGATGATTTGAGCAGATATGGGTATATCTACTTGAAGAAACATAAGTCTGAAACATTTGAAAAAGTTCAAAGAATTTCAGAGTGAAGTGGAAAATCATCGTAACAAGAAAAATAAAGTTTCTACGATCTAATCGCAGAGGCGAATATTTGAGTTACGAGTTTGGTCTTCAATTAAAACAATGTGGAATAGTATCACAAACTCATGCCACCTAGAATACCACAACGTAATGATGTGTCTGAATGTCATAACCGTACTTTATTGGATATAGTGCAATCTATGATGTCTCTTACCGATTTACCACTATCGTTTTGGGGTTATGCATTAGAGATAGCTACATTCACATTAAATAGGGCACCATCTAAATCCGTTGAGACGACACTGTATGAACTATGGTTTGGCAAGAAACCTAAACTATCGTTTTTTAAAGTTTGGGGTTGCGATGCTTATGTGAAAAAGTTTCATCCTGATAAGCTCAAATCCAAATCGGAGAAGTGCGTCCATGACGAGTGGCTCGCCCGACACCTCGGCCAGGAAAAACCCAAGTCCATGGCAGCGCTCACGACACTAATGACCCGCTTTTGCGCGGGCGAGGACAGCTGGTTGGCTCGCAGTAGCACCACGCCACATTCCGGCACCTCGGATGTCCGTGACAGTTTCATCCTGATAAGCTCAAATCCAAATCGGAGAAGTGTGTCTTCATAGGATACCCAAAAGTTACTATTGGGTACACCTTCTATCATAGATCCGAAGGCAAGATATTCGCTGCTAAGAATGGATCCTTTCTAGAGAAGGAGTTTCTCTCAAAAGAAGTGAGTGGGAAGAAAGTAGAACTTGATGAGGTAACTGTACCTGCTCCTTTATTGGAAAGTAGTTCATCACAGAAATCTGTTCCTGTGACTCCTACACCAATTAGTGAGGAAGCTAATGATGTTGATCATGTAACTCCAGATCAAGTTACTACTGAACCTTGTAGGTCAACCAGAGAAAGATCCGCACCAGAGTGGTACGGTAATCCTGTTTTGAAGATCATGTTACTAGACCATGACGAACCTACGAACTATGAAGAAGCGATAGTGAGCCCAGATTCCGCAAAAATGGCTTGAGGCCATGAAATCTGAGATGGGATCCATGTATGAGAACAAAGTATGGACTTTGATTGACTTGCCCGATGATCGGCAAGCCACAGAAAATAAATGGATCTTCAAGAGGAAGACAAACGCTGATAGTAGTGTTACTATCTACAAAGCTAGACTTGTCGAAAAAAGGTTTTGACAAAGTTCAAGGTGTTGACTACGATGAGATTTTCTCACTCGTAGTGATGCTTAAGTCTGTCCGAATCATGTTAGCAAAATGTCATATTTTATGAAATCTGGCAAATGGATGTCAAAACTACATTCCTTAATGGAGTTCTTAAAGAAGAGTTGTATATGATGCAACCAGAAGATTTTGTCGATCCTAAAGGTGGTAACAAAATGTGCAAGCTCCAGCGATCCATCTATGGACTGGTGCAAGCATCTCGGAGTTGGAATATACGCTTTGATGGGTTGGTCAAAGCATATAGTATTATACAGACTCGCGGTGAAGCCTGTATTTACAAGAAAGTGAGTGGGAGCACTACAACATTTCTGATAAGTATATGTGAATGATATATTGTTGATCGGAAATAATGTAGAATTTTCTAGAAAGCATAAAGGAGTATTTGAAAGGAGTTTTTCAAAGAAAGACCTCGGTGAAGCAGCTTACATATTGAGCATCAAGATCTATAGAAATAGATCAAGATGCTTGATAAGTCTTTTCAATAAGTACATACCTTAACAAGATTTTGAAGTAGTTCAAAATGAAACAGTCAAAGAAAGAGTTCTTGCCTGTGTTACAAGGTGTGAAATTGAGTAAGACTCAAAGCCTGACCACGGCAGAAGATGGAAAGAGAATGAAAGTCATTCCCTATGCCTCAGCCATAGGTTCTATAAATTATGTCATGCTATATACCAGATCTATTGTATACCCTACACTGAGTTTAGCAAGGGAGTACAATAGTGATCTAGGAGTAGATCGCTGGACAGCGATCAAAATTATCCTTAGTGGAATAAGGATATGTTTCTCGATTATGGAGGTGACAAAAGGTTCATCGTAAAGGGTTACGTCGATGCAAGTTTTGACACTGATCCAGATGACTCTAAGTCTCAATCTGGATACATATTGAAAGTGGGAGCGATTAGTTAGAGTAGCTCCGTGCAGAGCATTGTTGACATAGAAATTTGCAAAATACATATAGATCTAAATGTTGCAGATCCGTTGACTAAACTTCTCTCACAAGCAAAACATGATCACACCTTAGTACTCTTTGGGTGTTAATCACATAGCGATGTGAACTAGATTATTGACTCTAGTAAACCCTTTGGGTGTTGGTCATATGACGATGTGAACTATGGGTGTTAATCACATGGTGATGTGAACTATTGGTGTTAAATCACATGGCCATGTGAACTAGATTATTGACTCTAGTGCAAGTGGGAGATTAAAGGAAATATGCCCTAGAGGCAATAATAAAGTTATTATTTATTTCCTTATTTGATGATAAATGTTTATTATTCATGCTAGAATTGTATTAACCGGAAACTTGATACATGTGTGAATACATAGACAAACAGAGTGTCACTAGTATGCCTCTACTTGACTAGCTCGTTGAATCAAAGATGGTTAAGTTTCCTAGCCATAGACATGAGTTGTCATTTGATTAACGGGATCACATCATTAGAGAATGATGTGATTGACTTGACCCATTCCGTTTAGCTTAGCACTTGATCGTTTAGTATGTTGCTATGGCTTTCTTCATGACTTATACATGTTCCTATGACTATGAGATTATGTAACCCCCGTTTACCGGAAGAACACTTTGTGTGCTACCAAACGTCACAACGTAACTGGGTGATTATAAAGGTGCTCTACAGGTGTCTCCGAAGGTACTTGTTGGGTTGGCGTATTTCGAGATTAGGATTTGTCACTCCGATTGTTGGAGAGGTATCTCTGGGCCCACTCGGTAATACACATCACTATAAGCCTTGCAAGCATTGTAACTAATGAGTTAGATGTGGAATGATGTATTACGGAACGAGTAAAGAGACTTGCCGGTAACGAGATTGAACTAGGTATTGAGATACCGACGATCGAATCTCGGGCAAGTAACATACCGACGATAAAGGGAACAGCGTATGTTGTTATGCGGTTTGACCGATAAAGATCTTCGTAGAAAATGTGGGAGACAATATGAGCATCTAGGTTCCGTTATTGTTTATTGACTGGAGACGTGTCTCGGTCATGTCTACATAGTTCTCGAACTTGTAGGGTCCGCAAGCCTAAAGCTCGGTGACGATTGGTATTATCATTTTTTGTGTTTTGATGTACCGAAGGTAGTTCGGAGTCCCGGTTATGATCATGGACATGACGAGGAGTCTCGAAATGGTCGAGACGTAAAGATCGATATATTGGACGACTATATTTGGACACCGGTAGTGTTCCGAATGGTTTCAGAGAAAACCGGAGTGCCGGAGGGTTACCAGAACCCCCCGGGAGAAATAATGGGCCTTATGGGCCTTAGTGGAGAGAGAGAGGGGTGTCCTAGGGCAGGCCGCGTGCCCCTCCCCCTCTGGTCCAAATTGGACTAGGAGAGGAGGGGTGGTGCCCCCCTTTCCTTCTCCCTTTCCCCCTCCTAGTAGGAGTAGGAAAGAGGGGAGTCCTACTCCTAGTAGGAGTAGGAAAGAGGGGAGTCCTACTCCTACTAGGAGGAGGACTCCTCCTCCTGGCACGCCACAAGGGGCTGGCCGGCCTCCCCCTTGCTCCTTTATATACGGGGGCAAGGGGGCACCTCTAGACACACAAGTTGATCTGTTGATCTCTCCCAGCCATGTGCGGTGCCCCCCTCCACCATAATCCACCTCTATCATATCGTTGCGGTCCTTAGGCGAAGCCCTGCATCAGTAGCATCATCATCACCATCATCACGCCGTCGTGCTAACAGAACTCTCCCTCGAAGCTCTACTGGATCGGAGTTCGTGGGACGTCATCGAGCTGAACGTGTGCTGTACTCGGAGGTGTCGTGCGTTCGATACTTGGATCGGTCAGATCATGAAGACGTACGACTACATCAACCGCGTTGTGCTAACGCTTCCGCTTTCGGTCTACGAGGGTACGTGGACAACACTCTCCCCTCTCATTGCTATGCATCACCATGATCTTGCGTGTGCGTAGGAATTTTTTTGAAATTACTACGTTCCCCAACACAAGGGCCCTGCAATTCAGTGGTGGAGAGGAACTGGATATGCCTCTAGTAATGTTCCATGGCATAAGTTATGTTCATGTCTGTCTGACAGGTTCTCTTTGGATTCGGCTTGTTACACTGTAAGCTCATTCCATGCAGTTCAGCAAACAACTACATTCACTGCTTATGTGGAACAATTTGAACAGCTAATGAATGTTATGAGAATAGAAATTCTGCAATTCCAGATGATTATTATATCTCTAGTTTTGTGTCAGGGTTGAGCACTTATATTAAGAGCCACGTGGAATGTTTCAAGCGAAAGGACATGCAAACTGCAGTATGGTATGCTAGGAGAATGGAAAAGTCCCAGTCCCCAAATCTGGTTGTGCAAACCAAAGCTTATGTCCCTCAGCCAAGAAGACGGGTCCTGTTTGAGCAACAAAAACAAGCACCCACAACTACAGTTCCTAATAGAAATACTGTTATTCAGCAGGCTAAGCAAAATCAGGTCTGCTACAAGTGTAGAGAACCATGGGTGCCTGGTCATAGACAAGTCTGTAAAATGAGTCAGAGAGCACAAATGTAAGCATTGCAGGCTCAGGGCAATGACAACGCTGAAACAATTTATGTGACAGATTTTGATGATCCTGACTTGGAAAACTCTGAGCCCCTTCCCGAGGAAACAGTGTTGCAGGTGTCAATGCATGCTGCCATGGGTATTGGAGCTGCTAAGAACACTTTTATTTTGACAGTAAAAGTGGGCAACACCACTGCTACTGCTTTAGTCGACAGTGGTAGCACCTCTACATTTGTTTCACCTGAGATGGCTGCTAAGCTGCCTGTTTCAGCTACTCCTGATCCCAAGATAAAAGTGGTGGTTACAAGTGGAGGAGTGCTCTGTAGTGAATTTACAGTAAGGAGTGTCCCTATGAAATTCAGGGCCACAAGTTTTCTGATGCTTTCAGAGTGTTAAAATTAAAGGGATATGATATGATTTTAGGGGTGGATTGGTTAAGAAAGTACAGCCCCATTCAGATGGACTTCATAAAAATGGAAATGAGGATATCTGCAAAGAGTGGCCAGTTTATATCCTTTGTGGATGAAACTATCCCACTTGGTGATATAACTGAAGTTACTGAACATCCAGATAGGTGTTGGAGCAAGCTGTCTGTGGTTTTTTTTGTTTACCTCTTCTGGGTGTGATGTGGTGCCTGCAGCACAAGAAATTCCTTCAGAACTGTTGCCTTTATTAAAAGAGTATGAGAATGTTTTTCAGGAACCTCAGGGACTACCCCCTAGTAGACCATGTGATCACAGAGTTCCACTTATTGATGGAGCTAAAGTGGTTAATCATAGGCCCTATAGTGTTCCTCATCATCAGAAGGAAATCTTGGAGAAAATCATATTGGAACTGCTGAAGAAGGGAATAATCAGGCCTAGCACCAGCCCCTTTTCTTCTCCTTTATTGTTGGTCAAGAAAAAGAATGGGTCCTGGAGACTTTGCACAGATTACAGAAAACTGAATGCAATCACTGTGAAAAATAAATACCCACCAGTAATTGAGGATCTGTTAGATCAACTAAGAGGAGCCAAGTATTTTTTCCAACATTGATCTGAGAAATGAGTATCACCAGATCAGAATGGCTAAGGAGGATATTCATAAAACAACATTTCCCACTCATATGGGCTTGTTTGAGTACTTGGTAATGTCCTTTGGATTAACTAATGGCCCTCCTTCTTTCCAGGCATTGGTGAACTTGTTGTTTGGTCTCCTGAAATTTGTAGTTGTGTTCTTTGATGATATATTGGTGTTCGGTTTCTCATTAGAAGAGCATAAAGTTCATTTGGCAAAGGTGTTTGATATTCTGCAAGCTAACAAGCTTATGATAGAGTGGAGAAATGTTCTTTTGGGTAGCAGGAAGTAGAATATTTGGCCACATAATCAAATCAGAAGGAGTGTCTACTGACCCTTCAAAAATCAAAGTTATACAGGATTGGCCAACTCCCACTATTATCACTGAACTGAGGAGTTTCTTGGGTTTAAGTGGCTACTATAGGAGGTTTATCCAGGGGTATGGCATAATTTGTCAACCTCTCTTTGGTTGCCTGAAAAAGGATGCTTTCTCTTGGAAGGATGAACAAACAAAGGCCTTCCTAGCTCTGAAACAGAAACTTACTATGCTGATGCAGGAAGGGAGGCCCATTTCTTATTTCAGCAAGAGTATTGGTCCTAAGGCTGCTGCTATGTCCACATATGATAAAGAGGCCCTTGCCATAATTGAAGCAGTAAAAATTTGGAGGCACTACTTCTTGGCAAATGCCCTGGTAATCAGAACTGACCAAGAAAGTCTGAAATATATTCAGGAGCAGAAAATAACTGAAGGGATTCAACACAAATTGTTGTTAAAATTATTAGGATACAATTTCACTGTTGAGTATAAAAAAGGGAAGGAGAACAGAGTTGCTGATGCACTATCAAGGGTGAAGTATGTGATATCTGCTCTCACTGCTAGTGTTGTTACTCCAACTTGGGTAAAAGAAGTGGTAAAGAGTTATAGTCAGGACAGCAAACTAAAAGAGTTGATTGCTGAATGTACTGTAGCTGCTCCTGGCACTACTACTTACTCCTACAAAAATGGAATACTGAGATTTCACAACAAAGTGGTAGTGGGTACAGCTACAACTCTGAGACAGGATATTCTCGAAACCTTTCACAATTCTGAATTGGGAGGACATTCAGGTGAAAGAGCTACATACCACAGAGTGAAATTAGTATTTCATTGGCAGGGATGAAATAGGATGTTATTGCTTTTGTCAAGGCTTGCCCTGCCTGCCAGTTGAACAAAGCAGAGCATTCTCCTTACCCTGGCCTCTTGGAACCCTTGCATGTACCAGACTTTGCTTGGGCCCATATAAGCATGGATTTTGTAGAGGGATTGCCAACTTCTGAGCACAAAAATTTGATTCTGGTGGTGGTTGATAGGTTTACAAAATATTATTTCATTGCTATGCAACACCCTATAACAGTGCAAACAGTGGCTAGAGCTTTCTCAGATAATATCTTCAAATTGCATAGCATGCCCCTGGTAATAGTGACTGACAGGGACAGAATTTTTACGAGTCACTTGTGGCAGCAGTTGTTCAAGTCACTGAAGGTCAAGTTGTACATGAGCACTAGCTATCATCCACAATCTGATGGCCAGACTGAAAGGGTGAACCAGTGTCCTGAAAACTATTTGAGATGCATGTGTTTTCAGCAACCAAGGAAGTGGCATAGCTGGCTAGCTATAGCTGAATGGTGGTACAACACCTCATTCCACACTGCCCTGTAAATGTCACCATTTCAAGCTCTGTATGGTTTTCTCCCCCAATGGTGGCAGAATCAGCATTACCAGACACTATTTGTGAAGATAGTGACAACTTGCTCCAGAACAGGGAAGTGGCATTGGAGATAATTAAACAGAATCTCCTCAAAGCACAAGAAAGGATGAAGTATCATGTTGATAAGAAGAGAAAGGAAAAGGGAATTCTCTGTGGGATACATGGTGTATCTCAAGCTGCAGCCTTACAGACACACTTCACTGAGTTTACACAGGCATCTCAAACTCCACTCCAAGTTTTATGGCCCCTTTAGAGTCCTGGAGAGGATTGGTAATCATGCCTACAAGCTGCTGTTACCAGAAGGCTGTATGCTGCATAACACCTTCCATGTCAGTCAATTGAAAAAGCATATTGGCCCAACAGTTGTGTCTTCTCGTCACCTTCCACTAGTTGGTCTTGATGGTGTCATTAAAGTGGAACCTGAAGCGATATTGGAAAGGAAACTCATTCCTCATCCTCAGGGCAACATCAGCATTCCTGTGGTAAGATGGTTAGTGAAGTGGGTGAATATGCCCGTCGAAGAAGCTACTTGGGAGGACTCGGCCTTCATCCAGAAGGTTTTTCCTTTGTTTCGTGCTTGAGGACAAGCACGAGCTCAACTGGGGGGTATTGTCAGGCCCAGACCTTGATCATCCCCTGTTCCAGCGTGCCAGAAGTGCTTCAGTCCGTCGATCGCCCATCTAACGGCTCACCTGCGTGCGTACCGGTTCGCCAGCTGGGACGATCTTCATGCATTTATTGTCGATCTAACGGTTGCGATGGGTCGCTGTAGCTTTTCCGACAAGCCATGTGCTTTGTTCACTTTATGTTCTTCTTTTCACTCGTGTAATGGCTATAAAGCCACCCTTTCCCCTCATTCTGGACTATGTTGATTTGTATCGGGTGTAAACCCTAGCCGTCGGTGGCGTGCTGAACCTACTTTCCTCATTTCTTAAGCAAGAACCCTAGTTTTTCGTTTCCATTTCTTCCACGATTCCTTGCGGTGTGACTTAATTTCAGTAATTCAGAGCTCTGAGACTGACAGCGGAGCGCCGGATATAGGGCGCGTCAATCCTGCACGGGCAGCCAGCATGCGGCGAATGAGATCAAGCAGCTAGGGGATTTGATGACGGGGCGACGCTGGTCACCTCATGCAGCCGCCCGGCAACGGAGCAACAGGTCGCGCGTATGGACGTCGGTGATGGGCGCAGGTGTGGGGGCACTTGGGGTAGGGGTAGGCACGGCGGCAGGGTAGGCCATGGCAGCGCGCGACGACGGCAGGCGGTCCGGCGGCGCGGCGAGGAAGGGGCAATGGCGTACGGCGACGGGAGGCGGAGCGCCGGCGGGGCGGGGCGGGGCAAGAGGTGGCGGCGCGCTGGAGTCGAGATGGGTTTGGGATTTGGGAGGCAGGGTCGTGAAGGGTTGGGTCGGGTAGCTCTTTCTCTTTTCGATCTTTTTCTAATGTCTTTTTTCAGATCTTTAGCGAAACATTTTTTTTCTACCTATGGATGGCAGTAGTGGGTAATTATTTGCAACTTTATTAATGGAAAGTGACGGTGAACCCACGGAGTCAATCCGTATTTTATTATTACTAGCAAAAGAGCCCGTGTGTTGCAACGGGAGAACAAAACCCTTGAATGCACCAAGCAACTCATTTGTGTTGCTACTTTCATCTTCCATCTTCTCCTTCCAATCTTATCGAGGTCTACAGTTTAATATGCCACTATCCTTTAATTGCGCCCCCTCTATTTCATTTCTCCATCAAAGGTTCTTTCGTTTCTCCACCAGATGCATGCCTCATCCAGCTCGCTCCTCTCTTTTGTTTCTCCATCAAATGCATGCCTCGTCCTTCACTTATTAATTCTCAAGATGGTTTTTTCTTTCTGAATGTTGCTCATTCCCTGAGCTTGCCACTCTCTTCCTTTATCCATTAGATTCATGCGTCATCCTTCGCTTATTAATTCCCAAGAAGGCTTGTTCTTAGACAACTTCGTAACATATTAAAATTGATGAGATTCTGTGTTAGAATGGGATGTGGGACTATTTTTAATAAGTAAATTAACATGCAAAGGCTTATTAGGAGCTCACTTGGGCCTTGACGAAACTGCATGGATGGGCCGGCCCTAAAAGGGCACTCGTGTAGTTTTTTCCTGGCCTGTCTAACATTCCGCGCAAAAAAGAGAGTAACATCACATGCCCCCCTTCTGTTGTCAATCCAGCTGCCCCCAGCCGCTCGTGCCGCAGCGTTGACCCTGCTCCCACTACAGAAATCGGGAAATTTGCCGTCTGTGGTCTCTTTGCCGTCAGCCTTTCGCCAGAGCTGATGACAAGGTAGAGAAGAACAGACGGCGAAGAATTAATTATTGTTGGCAAAGACACACTTTGCTGTATGTTTTTTTTTACAGACGACAAACACACACTTTGCTGTCTGTTTTTATTTGACAGACGGCAAAGTGTGGTATATGACTGACTAGCAAAGTTTTTGAAACAATTGTACCCACAATGACTGTATTGACTTTTTAAAATTTTTTAAATGCGAACAAGGTCTACAAAATGTATAATTTGACGTGGTAATGGTTTATGATTCCTAGCGGGCGTGGTTTTTAATAATATTTACGAAATTTTTACATAGAAGATTTATTAAAACAATAAGCAAAAAACACAAAAAAAAAATGTTGCAATCCTATTGGCTGGCCAGCTAGTCACATGGATCGGTAACGTGGCTGGCCGAGCACCACACATCAAACCATGTTCTTATCCGGGCGCCCATGTGGCCGTCGCCAGTAACCGCAGCACCCCATGAGGCCATGACCCACCCACGTCGCCATCGGCAGAAACTGCGGAGCAATCGCTCCTGTCTTGCGTCAAGCCACGCCGCGCACCAGCGACCCGCCGCAAGAGCTTGCTGCGCCGGCCTACGCCGGTCCCCTCCTCAAGTCGCCACCAAGGAAGCTCTCCCAACGCCCACGCCCCGGATTGGATGGGTCCCGACGCCCACGCCTCCTCTGCCTCCTACCTCGCCCGGTTCCCGAGCTCCACAGGAGAGGAGCTCCACCAAGCCGCCCTCATCGCTGGAGCACCTTGACCCGGCCGAAGCACCTGCTCGCTCCGGTCCGGAGATCCCTCGCGCTCGGATCCACCCGCTGCACCACCCCACATCTCCGTCGCCTTCTTCCATCACCGGAGTTCCTTGCCGCGCCTGCTGCCTCCTCTGCGTCGAGCGCCGCTGGAGTTCCTCGCCCCGACCGCTACCTCCTCTGCGTCAAGCATCGCCGAAGTTCCTCGCCGCGCCCGTTGCCTGCTCTGCTTTGAGTGTCACCGGAGTTCCTAGTCGGCCACGCCCCTTTTCTGGATGGGCTGTTTGTTCGCTTTCTCGGTGCCGAACGATCTGAGCAAAATCGATATAATGCTTTAGTATCACTTCGCGTATATGTTTTAAATTTAAATTCAAACTGAAAGCGTAAATTCACAGAAAAAAAGCGTATTGTGACAGTGAACCTACGGAGTCGATCCATGCTTGCCTGTGCGTTGCCACGGGAGATAACTAAGTTGTCCATATCCTTGTGCATCGTTGATGAGTGCCAATGGGTTGAGCAAGGCGAGATTCCAGCCTCCGGCACAAGATTTGTCCGATATCCTAGGATGTCGTTTTGCACATGTTTCCCCGATTGGCGAGCATGACAACAATGCCAACGATTTGCATGGATAGGCTGACCTGGAAATCACGAGCTCCACCTCATCCCTCAAAACACATCCCGGTGTAACTTCTATTCAAGGTGGCTCGTCGGATCATTGGTGACAGCTCTCAACCTAGAGTAAGGACACCATGGTGAGCTCGCAACACACTTGGAGCGGTTCCACTCTTCACATTCATTGGTCAATCTCATTGTCGATTGGGGGAAATCCATGAGAACTCGGCTACCTCATTTCATCTTTCACCGCATCCACATAAACCACAACTTCAAAATTGTAGTATTCTGGAGACTTTTAAACTCAGTAGCGGTATAGAGATGGTACCACAAAAATATTATAGAAGAAGCTTTTTATGCAGCTATGACAACATGACAGTAAGGTGATCACTTCATAATTAAAGTGCCCAACTAACGAAAGTTTTTTCACAACCAAAAGCACCAGCAATAACACATGTTCCTCCAAAACTAAGGGGAACAATGCATCAAGCACACGCTGGAACCATTTCAAAGCAGGTATGATATGACTGTAATGTAATGATGTCGAATGGAAATGAAAAACCAACACCTAAGGATGTTTGCTTATGTAAGAACAGAAACGATGATAAACAAAATAATAAACCATTTTCATAAAGTCCCCAATACATGCAGATGAATAAAAGTTGGAAGGTCCAAACGGCATGAGTCAGGTGCAAAGGAAAAATAACCCACACATACACATGCATCCTAGATGAACGTGAATGCAAAAACACGACGTGCAGCCAAAATCATCAACCATATAAAGGAATAATCATAATATGCTTCAGGAGCATGGACATGTTTATAATTGATACAGACTAATCTCAAATGTGATTTTTTAGCTTATAAATACATGGTTGAATGACCACAGCATTTTTTTGGCAGGCGGCAATTTAGTGAAATATAATTTTTCATCTGCAGAGAAAGCACGTCTGCTCATGCATTGAATGTATAAATTGACAGGTTTTCTATTTTGGTGTGTGAGGAACTATGAACCGGTAAGTAGTTTGTGCATTCCTTCTGCTCGTCTACCTGATAAGGAATTCTCTGTAGTCATTTTCCTACAGTAGACATGCAATGTAAAACCCCATGATTGTCAGCCGAGTTTGAAAGCTCTATAGCAGTCAATCTAACAGAATCTAAATGCAACTTAATGGGCGGCACAACCCCTGCTGTTTTTTTAACTCCACGCAGACCTCCCACTCCTCGTCTATGTCAGCGTCAATCTCCGAGACCAACCTCTAATCGCTACTAACTCTGAGCAGACTGCTCTCTACTTGTAGCAACCTTTGTTGCAGTCGCCCGAGGGGAGAAACTATAACATCTATAGACAGACAATGGGCGTCAGTATCATAGCAGGTCCAAACTCCAAATCGCAACATAAAGCTGCACAATTCCCACAAGAACACAAGCGCAGTGACCACAATATGCCACGAATTCTTGAATCAAACCACACAAACGCAAAGACTGAGTCTTGTAGCTGAGGATCCGAGGACGTCGAGTGAACCGTTGAGGCTGCAGACGGTTTACTGAGCGGAGGAAGAGGAAGAAGTGCGCTTCGGGCTGTAGGAAATCGACATCTATAGATACGCCCGTCATAGTCCCTCGAGCAGTCCGGAGACGTGACGTTAACAACCTGGCATGCCGGATGTCGGCCTCGAGCACCTTGAGTAATTCCCTGAACGACCTTCGAGCGGCGCAGGCCGCAGGGCACCACCGCCATCTCTTCCGTTCTCTCCCTCCGCAGCCAGAGGCGACGACGCACTGCACTCACGGACGCCATCCGAGCTGATTCCGCGCGCGGCCCAGCTGGCGGACTACTGCAGGGGGTCAACGCAAGCGGACATCTTCTCCCAAGACGAACTCGAGGCGGCCATGGCTGATCTTGTGCGGCGCAGGGGAACGGCAGGCGATGGCGGCAGCTCCTCCGCGTGGACGCGGCCGGCAGCGGCCAGATGCAAGTGGCATCTCCTCCCACGTGAGCACGGCGGCAGCTTTGTGGTCCTCCACCGTGACCG
>NC_041389.1:253082963-253091920 GCF_002162155.2 Triticum dicoccoides
CTCCTAGGCGGCGGCTGGGAGGTTAACATGGTGGGAGACATTGACGGCGCAGGGAGGTCGGGTCGTCCGCATCGGGGAAGAAGGGTTGGGTCGGGTAGCTCTTTCTCTTTTCGATTTCTTTTGCGTCTTCTTTCAGATATTTAGCGAAACATCTTTTTTACCTATCGATGGCAGTGGTGGGTAATTATTTGTAACTTTATTATTAGTGGAAAGTGACGGTTAACCCGGAGACCCAATCCGTGCTTTATTATTAGGAAGAGACTATATATATATATTATATTATTACTAGCAAAAGAGCCCGTGCGTTGCAACGGGAGAAAAAGATAGGTCCTCTCACCCATCCACCCCTCTCTCTCTCTCCTCCTTTCTCTATTTCTTCCCCACAAAAAATTACAATGCGAAAATTTCCTTTTTTTTTATAAAACTCACAAAAAATTGGGACTCTTTTAAGGAAAGCTGAGGTTTTTACAGAAATTGAAGCATCTTTTTGAGGAACTTTTTTTGGAACAGATGTCTTTTTTTGAAAAAAGAAATTTTGATTATTTTAAGTTTTTGTACAAATTACAATGAAAATATTTTTTTTAGAAAAATTGGAACATTTTTGGAAATTTTGAACCTTTTTAAAAGTGTGAACATTCTTTTAAGTGTAAACACATGTAAGACTGTGAACATTTTTAACCTACTTTACTATGTCGAAATTTTCTACAGATAGTTGGTTGTTTGCTTGGAAATAGTACTCCTGACGAAAAAAGGAAGTAACAGTCAGCTCTATGTAAAAAACAATTATGCTGCAGTAATAGAAATAGAAGTTACGAAAGCCTGACCAGTTATTCCTGCCCACTAATTAAATTTGTAGAATTATCAACCATAAGCATTGCATTATTGCATACGGCTAAACTTGACATATATATACCACACAGTGCGTCCAAACCTATTTCAGCAAGAGAAAGAACTATTCCTTTAGTTTTACTTGATTTTTGTTAGCAAGTAATTGTTGGAAGTTTAGCCGTGCGTTGCCAGATTTACATGGACCATATAAACCACAGTAAGCTGATGTTAGCTATTAGTATAAATTTGACTCTGCCATGTCTGGATTGCAAAAAAATTCATGAGCTTACCTGAGTACAATGCCGCTGGTCCAGCTTCTTGGTGGAAGCCAGATGTGGTCTTGTTGCTGGAGCTGGACTACTCACTGGGACATGATTCTTCAGATGACTTTCCGCTGTTGGACACTCTCGCTGGATTGGCACAACGACTTGTCTGGCCTCATGAGGATAGCACTTGTCGTCGAGTCTGGAGCATCATACCATTCTTATGTTAAAACCCCCAAAGCTAAGATAAGATATATAGAAATCCTAAGAGTATGTGTCAAAACGACCTGATCATGAATTACAAAATCTGTTCCAAGGGGAAAATCAGTAAGAAGAATGCAGTTTTGTGTTAATTACTTCCTCGCATCAATTTAAACTACTAACTGCTGCAGCTAGTTTCACAAAGGAAAGAAGATGGCAAAATAATACTCCCTTCGTCCCAACATAAATGTCTCAGAAATCTGTACCTCACCAGTTCAACATATACCTCTCCAAATGGTCAGGCCCAAGTCACAACGAATATATCAGGCTCTAGCAGCCTTCTCCATGCTCCTCCTCTCTATGAATTACCTGTATGAGCGGGTAGTTAGGAACTTACGATTATCATAAAGATTTATTGTCTCAGTGGAAAAACTATGATAAACTTTTTCTAGCTTCTTCAGCAAGGCAGGAGATCTGTCGTAGGATCTCATGGGATAGCTTGGTTTCTTGTGACACGTGAACGCACCTGTTCATATATGTCTCACAGCCTATAAAGTTACTTAGCAATGTAATACATTTTTTCAAGTAAAATAACACAGCAGAAGAAATAGAAAACTTTTAATCTCTGAAATCTAGCTACCCTTATCTACCCAGTTGATCTTAACTTCCAAACTATATCAACGATATCTTGGATTTGAGAAAATAAAAGCATATTTGAAGTTATTATTGTTGACACTACTACTCAAATATCCAAACAATCGTTTAATCAGATTCAGCAGACCTTCATACAAATATGAGTGTAGAATGAAAACATTAAACCAACGAATCTAGGTTCCATTGTCACCAACATACACAAATACAAATGGAGTTAGTGAAGGCAGATGTTAACTTTGGCTTGAAAGGGAAGTGATATCATCATAGACGGGATCAATTTTGGTGGAATGACCTTCATCTTCAGGGAAAGAATGGATAAATATAAAGAGAGAGCATGCATGAGATTTATAGCAGAACAAAACAAAGCATGACATATCCCCGCCCAGCCTCCTTCATTTCTTCAGCACTTTGTTATCACATCCCAGATCGATTTGGCTCGGTTCTAGAGGACCTTGTCTTAATTGAAGATTAATTTAAAGCCAACCTGCACCAAGTTTCCTCCATTGGTGACATAGTGGGCTAAAACTGGGGGAGGCCAAAGAAGTGCTGCCTTCATAGACTTCGCTGATCAATCCGCCCTTCTCAATTAATCTTGCTATGAATACTTATTAGTACAGGGGAATTTTTACCCACCCGTACTCTATTGTTGAACTCGGCATGGCTAAGGTCCCACAGTCCAGCGTGCGCTTTCACGCCAATAGGGGGCGGCTCTCCAGCACCATCATCCCCGCCATTCACTATCCTCAGCTTTGTCAAGAAGATTGCCTGCAATGCACGATTCGAACCATGTCCAAGAAGTTTGGACAATGAACAGGTTGTATGTGATACTGAACAAGACTAATTGTATGGCAGAAAACATTGCTGAATCTTTGAACCTGTCCTTGCAAGGCAAAGTGAAAGAAATGTATGAGGTGACCCACCCAAAGATTACTAATTATCGCTAATTACAAATGGGCGAACAGAGCAGGTTTCAAACGGTACTGGATCATTCTTGCAGGCAGGGGAATAAGGATGTTGGGTTGATGCTATTCAAGAAGGAAAAGGCGGAGGTCATCACGAACCTTTAGGAGATGGGCGTTCTCGTGGGACAAGCTCGCAACCACGCCGCGCTGCTCCTGCGCCCACTGAGGCAGAGGGGGAGGATGAACACGTCAACGAGCAGAAAGAAATCAAAATCGAAGCGGGCCGAATTGGCGGAAGGAGGCGGGCGGGCGCAGATCTCATGGCCCGGTGGCTCACCTTGTCCTGCGCGCTGGCTTTGGCCTCGTCCTCCGTCGCTACTGCCTCGTCGTGCTCGTCGTCCTCGGGGGTGTCCGGGCTGGCGACGCCCTCGCTCCTATCGTCATCTGGCGCGGGCTTCTCGGCCGGCGGCGCCACTCGGGCCTTCCTCGACCAGCGCCGGCCCCAAGATGGGATCTCCGGCTGCTGCTGCTGCTGCTGGCGGTGGCGGCTGTTGCTGGGGTAACTTGGGGCAGGGGTAGGCACTCCGGCAGCGCGCGGCGAGGGAGGGGCAGCGGCGTGCGGTGACGGGAGGCGGGCTGGCGGCGCGCCGGCGGGGTGGGGACAGAGGTGGCGGCGCGCTGGAGTGGAGATGGGATTGACAGGAAGGGTCGTGCGGGCGGCTGCGTTTTTTTGTTTCTTTTATCTCGCCTGTACCAATTCGGGTCGACTTATTATTAGAACTGCGGGTTGAATAACAAAAATCGCAGGGGCATTTTTGTAAATTGACACGACGGTGAACCGGGAGACCCAATCCGTGCTTTGTTATTAGGGAGAGACTAGCAAAAGAGCCCGTGCGTTGTAACGGGATAGCAAAATTATGTATTTGCCACTTATCACATTTGCGTGTGAGTTTCGTCTGTCTCGCCAATGTCACCTATCCATTCATCCTTCCGCCCTTTTTGAAATATCATCGTGCACATGCCCTTGTGATTTCCATCATCATATCAAGCACACAACAGTGAGGAAGATGTTAAGGCATACTCTTATTATCATGTTAATAAAATTGCAAAAGGTGTATTAAAATCGAATAATTGGCTTGGCTTGTTAAGGCAAGTAACACTATTGTATTACTTACCTCTATGTTGTCATCCTTCCTCCCTTTCAACTATCATCATGCACACGCCCTTGTGATTTCCATCATCATATCAAGCACACTGCAATTATGAGAGAGAGGAAGATGTTAAGGCATACTCTTAGTATAATGTTAATAACTGACGTCAAAATTAGATAAACCTTTATATTCATGTAAAACGGATAAAGCTTTGCCTCCACCTTTTCTACTACCCATTCGAGGCTTCTTCTATTCCGCATTTGACGAATGGCCTCCCTAAAAAAAAGAACACACATTAAAACTCGTAGATCATCCCTGCCTCCTCTACTTCTTGGTGAGCATTTTCACGAGTTCCAATCACATTATCTGCCTCCCATTGGTGATTGGTGGTGCCTATCACTTCAAATTTTAGTAAGAAAAAAAATAATTGTGCATATACGGTAATGTAATATATTGGACATTCATTATAGAGAATTTGTTGAAGAAAATTACCTGATCTATCCATTTGAGTGGAGAGTCGTTGCACCATGTAGTTAAGCTTGCATATATATAAGCATATGGTACAGTTTACCGATTTGATTATTAGGGCCTCACAATTGTTCGAAAAGATCATTATGCAACCACACACAACAATTTGCAACTATTACACAAAGCTGGCTAAGCTAATCGATCTGGTTCTTCTGTAATATTTCATATTCTCTGAATTGATTGCTTCTTAGTTGAAAATACTAAATGGAGAACGAGCTCCATGGAGCTCTTTATTTTGAAAATTTTGAAAACATTCCAAAGTTTCAATTTTTTCTAAAAAAAATCACACACGTTCATATGGATGTCTACTACATATGTGTAAACTTTGAAGATGGCATGCATTACGGTGATAACTATAAAAAAGACGAATCACGATTTTGAAAACGATGAACAATATATATACAGTTTAGTATGGAAAATGCATGAATTTGTCTTTTTCTGTTGCTCTGAACATAATGTATTTCATCGTCAAACTTTATACACATGTAAAGCACATCCATGATGTATGATTTTTTCTAGAATGTTTTGAAACTTCAAAATAGGATTTTTGATTATTTTCTAAAAAAGCTACATGGAGCTCGTCCATCCAAATGCCACACTCCTTCGTTATCTAGCTTTCGTATACCACCAGCTCACTTTTTTTTGTGATGATTTGGCTCACATTGCAAACAAAGGCAGAAAAGGCAGCCCGTCGCGTTGAGTTTCCTCTTTCTTATCTATTTATTCCTCACTAGTAAGTATGCACGTGCACGCACGTATGATCGTAGAAAAGAATAATAACTAAAATCTTAATTTGAGGTCAACTGGATAGAACAAAAATCTCAAAACTATAACAAAAGTAAGTGTGTAGACATGAAAAAAAATGCTTTGCTCCAAACATGTGTGATTGAATTACATGTTCTGACTTCAGAGTAGGTTACACATTCCAAGCAATAAAACTCCAGGTTCCTACTTGGTTCCAAGAAAACAAATACGTGTACAGTTCATACTATTCTAACTAATATGAAATAACAACAGTGTCGGGTTGTAGCACCATTATGCATGTGCAACGCACGTCTATTTGAAGTAATAAGTGTGCATGTGCAACACGCGTCTATTTGAACTAATAAGTGTGCATGTGCAACACCCGTATATTTGGATTAACACATTATACTAAACTTAATACAAGACAATTTATTCATAAATTTAAAATTTTCCTATAAAATACACAATCTCTTATTCTCAACTCGTACAAATAATTTGAAATATCGTTTCTCCTTAATCAACATGTCTCCTGTATTAAAAGACCACCCAGTGTTCCCAATGTATAAAACTCAAAATTATTTAGAAGATTCATCATGATTCTCCATATGCACAGATTTATGCAAGTATAATCACACATGAAAATGTCACTTAGGACAAGCTAAGGAACCGTTTCAGTGACAACAAACTCCAGTCAAGAATTATTATTACAATTGAGTGTCAACCACAATAGTGGGAAGAGACCTCTATGGTTTGTTGAAAAGACGAAGCCATTGTCAGATAGCTAGAGAAGTGTAGAGATGTCTTGACTGCATAGAATCAGCTGTGAAACAAGACAAAAAAAGTGCTAGTTGAACCATTCGATTCTACTATTGCACACAAGTATCGTAAGTCTGGAAGCAAGAAAAGTGACTTACTTTATTATGAAAATAGAACATGTAAACCAAATAAAAATTACAGTGATAAATTGCATAATTATACTTGTTATTCACTGGACAAAAGCATTAACATGACAACTTGGAACAGTTACTTGAGTACTACACATTTCTTTAAGCGCTCAGCACTCTAAAATTTTGACAATATAACAAATATCCTCTCAGTTTGTAGTAATAGTGATACGAAGATAAATAATTTGGAAATGGTCTTCAACATGCGTAGGCTACCACTTGTAAGAATAACAGTGGCAAAAAAAGGCCAACAGATGCTGGTTTAGAAAGAAAAAAACTGCAGACATGCTTTCAATTTTAGCAACTCTAGTGTATAAAATATACCTTGCCTCTAAAGTCAGGAAATAGTCAAATGAAAAAATGTACATCTTATAAGTAGTAGAGATGAAGTCATAAGGATCATGATTCAAGATATTCGAAGAAACATGGTTGGTCTCTCAGTATGATGCGAACTCGTCACCTCTAACAAAGTGGTCGTGCGGTAGTATGTAATGTAGAGTGCAATAATGAAATAAAATAAATGATATGAGAATTTACCATGACCACAAAATATCCTACATTCGTCATCATCATAATCAACATGCATTTTTTGCTTCTCTTGTATGTGGTCCAAGAGTTTTCTGTTAGGAAAACATGTTAACTCAACTATAGATAAGGAAGCTATGAAAATGCTCATGTAAAATTACAATTGCCATGTATCTGCTGGACAAACAAATACACTTATGCAAACTTCAGGTTTTTTTAGTAAAACTTATGCGAACTTTTTTTCACTAAACCTTATGCAAACTTCTATTTTTTTCAGTGAAACGTAATTTCATGACTGCAAGTAAGGTCTTGGTTCAGCGAATTTGTCTGTGAATTCACTATGTAGTCGTGAGTTGGCCATGTAATAACTGGTAGTCAATACTTTAAAAAACAGGGATGTCTGTTGCAGGTACGCGAAAATCAGTGAAAAAATAAATAAAGAAAGAAGGCATTGGTTGCCTGAAACCCAACTGTGTGTGCTCCGGCGCGCCTCTGTTTCTCATTGCCTCGTCTCTGGTTCCTGTACTTCTAGATGTGTCACCACCGGTGAGGTAGCGATGACAGTAAAAAAAACACTCTGTACTTACCTGATTAGTGCGTGCGTGTGGCGCGTTCACGTGAAGGCGAGCGTCTCCGTTGTTCAGGCCTGCGAGCGGCCGTGGCGACTGTGCCCTCTCACCAGCTGGGCGACGTTGTCAACGCAGGTGAATCAGTCGTCCAGCTTTCAGGCGGCGGCCTCCACGCACTGGGGCGTGGGGAGTTCCAGCGTCCAACAAAGGTAGGATGTCTTTGGACGACGTCGTCTACGCATGAGTACTGGACAAGCGTGTCCAATGGAGCAGCACCCGTCAGAGCTGAGGGAGTCGGCAGTGGCTTCGGGTGAGTGAGATGGGGCCGTGATTAGCTTCACCTGCTGCGCAGTGGCCGAGACCTGCGCCGCCCTGGGGACGACGATGGTTGGCGACCAGGCGAATCTACATGCATGGCTGTGGGGGCAAATGCCTCCACTCGATTTTTTGGCCCGCTTATACTGGTCCAGGATACTCAGTGTTGCCCCCACTTGAAGGGCGTCAGCGGTGGGTGGTTGTCAGTGTGGGAGTTGTGGACGGAGCTGAAGTCGACGCGGATGCCGGTGGTTCCCGAAGAGCATGCCAGGACGTGGACGAAGTCGTTGCAGTCAGTAGAAAAATGGCGTGGCCTCCAGGCAGAAGACGAAAGCGGCGACAGCAGGGGTGTGTGTTCGGAGGAAGCCGCAGCTCCTCCTCGCGTGTCTCCCAATGTGGTTCGCGTGAGTGGTAGGCTGGTGACGGCAGGCGACTCGCGATTGCAATTCCCTGATAGGAGACGATAGGATGCGCTCGCGATTAGTTCCCTAATAATTAGATGCGTTCGTGATTAGTTATCTAATCGGATGCTCCGTGATTAGTTTCCTAATAATTAGATGCGTCTGTGATTAATTTCCTAATAGGATGCGCGTGATTATTTTCCTAATAATAAGATGCACCCATGATTACTTTCCTAATAATAGGATGCGTTTGTGATTAGTTTCCTAATAATTATATGCGTCCGTGAATAGTTTCTTAATAGGATGTGTCCGTGATTATAGTTTCCTAATTGACCAGGCGTGGACTTTCATATTTTCCTCCGCGATGGAGTACGGTCAGTCAATGTAAATTGCTAAGTGCACACAGAGAATAGATTAGGTTAAGGCTAGCCGTTAGAATGAGTCTAGTGGGACTAATCATGTGGTGGTAATGTATCCGTGTACGTATTGTGGGGTGCACTTAGAGAAGATAATGTTTGCTCTTTTTTAAGTAGTATAGATGCGTGTTTTCCCGTTTACAGCCACCAATTTATTCCTCTGTGAGGTTCCGTTTGATTTTTTTTAACCCCCCCTATATTAATTAATTAATAATGTTATTACAATCATTCATTACAAAAGGCGGAACACTATTAAGAAGAATCCCATCAGATTTAATTATAAAGCTAAACTTTGCAATTTCTCTAGGGATAATACCATAGAACAAGTTCCTGTGCAGTACACTGTATGGATGGAAGGAAAATAGATCAGAAATGTTTGAAGGGCGAACATCATTTCACAAGTACATAATATACAAAAAATAATATCTGTAGACATAAGATGCTTTCTTGGTGAGCGCCTGAATGAACATACTGCATACATAATTTAACAAACAGATTTACTATGGTACTAACGAT
>NC_041389.1:253092313-253220779 GCF_002162155.2 Triticum dicoccoides
GGGGGGGATTTGCCGTCAAACAATCATGTACTTGAATTAGATCTATGCAGAATTGTATTCTCAAAAGTCCCCTAGATCCAAGAAGAAACATATGTCTTGTATCCAACTACACTCCAAGAAAGAACATACACCAAGTTAACTCATGTGCCCTAATTGACTGCTCAAAACCTGAGGTCATAAGGCTCATCAGGAAAACATACACACTACAAAGTTTCAGCTTTACTACTGTGCTCAACATGAAAGCCTAAATCGAAGTGCAAAATGACTCTGATTCAGTTGGCAGTTTCAGAAATACCAAATACTATCTTATGGTTCAAAGTGTGAAACATGTTTTGTCAAAACCAAAGTGGTCAGAAAAAAAACGTCACCAGAGGAACTATAGAATATGTTTACAGAGAATGCATATTAGTAAGTTGTCCATTCTCAGGAGATAACATGCCCTTCAGACCAAGACTTGACAAGTTCCTACAAAACAAAGGCACACACAAATTAGGCAAAAACATCAAAATACATATTATCAATCAGAGCATAGGGAAATGTTGCAAACATAACACATGATAGAAAACAATCTAAACAAAGCAAACGTAGCTGCACAAGATGGGCATCCTATACTGAATAGCCCATGCATGTCAGGGGAACTGGATGTTTAACAAGATATGCCCAACACTGATGCTCCACATGCGATTTTGTAAAAGATCCTATTTGTTTTTTGAAAGTGTTAATAAGAACCCTCCTTATCAGGACGGTCAACAAACTGTCAATCCAAGAAAGATGCTCCCTAAATGCAGTTGAAATGTCTTATTTTAGGACAAGAAAATGCCAATCATCCTTCCAACGACGCAAGACAACATAATATGATTCTGCAGTTATGCTAATAGCCACAAATACTTAATACGGTGCAACATCAGGCGTTGGTTTGTTCCAAAGAAGCATAAATGACAAATCTGGGTTCCATCTTTTTTCTGTGCAAATAAAGGAAAAACTTACAAGCCTACGACCCACCCATCATCCGAGCACTGCATGCCAAACCAAGAACAAGGACCAGCGTGGTCTTCATACCAATACAGCGGAGCACCGCGGATCAGCCTCTACCATCTCCCTGAACCTCAGAAGAGCAATACCTGCAAAGAATCCAGCAAACAAAGCCCTAATAAGAGTCAAACGAGGAAGCTGGCAAAACAATAAACCACAGCCGAAAGAAGAAGCAATCGAAGCCACGACCCGACACCTTCGTGATTCAGGGACACACACAGCTCGAAGTGATGCTCCAAATTAGATCAAACTGACTTTTGATGCACAGGAAATTTCACCTGGATCCACTCTATAATCGAGGGACTCATAACTATAATTGTCTCCCATACTAAGTTTTTCATTCACGCCTCTACAACGCCACTCATTCTTATGCAACTTGCTAGTGACAGAGATGACCAAATCAATGTCGCAGATCCGTAGTAAAATTGCTGCTCGGTTCTTCCAATTGCCTCATCAATTTTACTATTAATTGAATGAAATAACAAGCAATCACATCATCTATTCATAAAAAGTACCCCAACAAAGGTCAAATCCGCATAGACATAAGGGAGGAAGAGCGCATTGTGCTTCTCTGGATCCTATTCATCGGGGATGTGGAGGATAGTAGCGGGAGGAGGGCTGGTGATCGAGGGCCTCTGCTCGTCGGCATCGACCACCGCTCCTTGGAGAAGACTACCATGTCGGATCCCGTCGGCCGGACTCCGCGCCATGGTCAGCGTCATCCTCCAGCGTGGGCTCACGCAGGCAGGCCTTGGAGGAGCGAGGCGACTGTGAGGGTCACGACCGCCGCAAGGTGCCGCGCGACGCTCCAGCTTTCGCATCTTGCTTCTGGTCCCGGCCCCCTCTATGCTCGCTCGTGCTCCGGAGCCGCCCTTGCACGACGGCGGAGTGGATTCCGGCGGCGCGACACCCTTGCACGACGGCGGAGTGGATTCCGGCGGCGCGACAGAGAGGAGGAGTCTGGCGGCGCGATGGCGAGGCGGAGTCCGGCGGCGCGCGACGGCGTGGCAGGGGGCGGCGGCGCGCTGGAGGTGGAGACGTGATTGGGGGTCGTGGGTCGTGCGGGTAGATGGATTATTTTCTGTAGGGGGGCGCGGGTTGAATATTCCAAATGACAGGGGTTTCGTGCAAAAACGAAACGTTTCTCAGGTATGCACTTTAAAAACTGACTGCGGGTTTAGTTAAAAAAATAGAAGGACTTTTATGAAAAAACATCGCAATGGTGAACCCGGAGACCCAATCCATGCTTTATTATTAGGGAGAGACTAGCAAAGAGCCCGTGCGTTGCAACGGGATAGAAAACATAACACACACTCTTAACTCAACAACCATCACTCAAGACCACAATAGGTCCATCTTCTTTATTTTTGCGAGGCATCATATTTGTGTTGCCACTTATCCTCCTTCTCACCCTCGCCGGTGATGGCCTCGGTGTTCACACAAAACAACAAAAAACGTGTGTTGAATATGGTTAATCCTAAGGCGTCTCTCTCCCTCTCTCCTCCCTCTCCCCCCCTCTCTCCCTCTCCCTCTCTCTCTCTCTCTCTCACTCTCTCTCTCTCTCACTCTCGCGATGAGAAATCTATCGTTTTTCCTTGCGACATTTTTCAGACGTATGCACGTGTAGTTATCGATGTTTTCTTTTCCATATATGGTTATAGTGGAGTGTTTATTTGCAATCCGGATCGCCGCCGGTATGGAAAAACGGATCTTGCGCTATAAATTATAAGTTTGCTTCCATAACAATATTTTTAAATATTTAACAGGTAAAATTAACATCATATTTAGATTCCACACATTTTTCTAATAAAATTTCATATATAATATGTTAAAATCGAAGTTACGGTTTAAAAGATACAGATAATTTAGAAAATCATTTGGTTTGACTCAAATATATTCCAAAATAATATTTAAAGATACTTAAAAGGTAAAAATAATCTCATATTCATATTCTACATATTTTTCTAATCAAATTTCATACATAACATGTTCAAATCGAAGTTACGGTTTAAAAGATATGGTTGATTTTAAAAAGCATTTGTTTGACTTAAATATGATCTGCGGATGAATTACCTAAGACATCAGGGAGTTTTTCGAAAAATGTAAAATAACGGTTCGGGTGTGACTTAAATCCGGACGGCGGGTTGATTTCAAGAAAAGACATGGACTTTTGTGTAAAATACGAAAATAACGATTCGTTTGAACTTAAAACAGGAATGCGGGTTGAATTCTCTGAAATAGAGGGACTTTTCTGAAAATGGCATGACAGACGAAAGAAACCCAATTTACTTTATTATTAGGTAAAGACTAGGAAAATTGCCCGTGCGTTGCAACGGGAGAAAAAAACACACGCCCATGACCAATGCTACGCTATTGATTCAACAACAACTGCGATAAATCAAGCGGCGGCCGGTGGTTAAGCTAAATGAACCAAATGGATAATTAAGTGTATAGGATCGATGGATCAATTAACAATACTATTCTTTGGGGTAATTCAAAACTTGCAACCTGAATCCTAGCCAATTAATCATACACATATTGGTTATTTTGAGTTACCGACGTCACACAATAAAATTGTGCTATACTTCGTCTGATAACAAGGCATGTGATGTGAAATCCTTGTCGTATAGATGTTTTAATTTCATGTTTTGTTGTGATATATGGAGAATTCTCCATCGAAATTGAATCTTTATTTACTCTGTTGCGTCTCAGTTCACAAGACACAAGTGTGTATAAGGTGGTTGCCAAGTTCCTTTGTACCATATCCAACATGTACATCTTTAGGGACGTTGGACATGGCATCATTTTTCTGATCCGGACAATAGCTTCATTGAGATCAACTAAAGACTATTACCATGACGTAAATGTCTGTGTTTTGACTTTTTTTTGAGAAAACTTTAAAACTATTTTTCTTCAATTATGAAAGTACAACGAACACCAATAATAATAAAATTTACATCCAGATTCTAGACCACATAGCGACGCCTACAAGCACTAAAGGAAGCTGAAAGCTCGCCGCCGTCATCGCCGGAGTCGGGCACAACTTGTTATCGTAGAAATCGAGAAGTCTTCGTGCTAAGACCTCTAGGACCAACACACCAGACCAACAACTGCACTTGTATGAACCGGGATAATAGTGCCTGGAGAAAATTTATTTTATATTTACTTTACCGAACGTGCAAGCATATATGTTTACGTCGTGTGTGCCCAAATTGCCTAATCCTTATCCATGCATGTATAGTGTTTCTTTTCAGTTTTCACGTCCTAATATCCAATTATTAGTTTGTGAGGGATA
This sequence comes from Triticum dicoccoides, assembly GCF_002162155.2. Taxonomy (NCBI): domain Eukaryota; kingdom Viridiplantae; phylum Streptophyta; class Magnoliopsida; order Poales; family Poaceae; genus Triticum; species Triticum dicoccoides. The sequence continues at coordinate 253,096,641 of NC_041389.1, forward strand.
TAAAGAGAGTCAAATTCAACCTTAAAAAAGGCAACGCGAGTATAGTAAGAAGAACAAAGGCATGTGTGCATACAGCGGGGCATCTTAAACCCGCCTCATATGTCCGGACGGGTTCGCCCGGTCACTGACCGGTCAAATGGGTCTCAAACGCTCGGGCTGACCGGCACCCCTCATATCTAGCTCAAATATGAGACGAATATGGGGCGCCCGTGCATGCCTGGTACGTCGGTCCCAGCCCATACTGGCCCACCTGATCCCATATATATTCGTCCCCATCCGCTCACCGGAGCAAACCCTAGCCACTTCACTTCACTCCCCTCCACTCCCCTCCGGCACCCGAGCTTAGCTCCAGACGTTTTCGGCCTTCTCCACCATGGCAGGCAGCAGACTGGATCAGTCAACTGGGGTGCCATCCCTTGTCGGTTCGACGAGGCAATGGCAGTCCGCATTGCACTCCGCCGCTCCCGGGAAGACATCGCTCGGCCGACGGATGGATCCGTCCGCTATGACGCCATAGAGTCGGCTCACCGGGCGCTCGAGTTATCTGGTGCTGGATCCTCACGGTCCCGGCCGAAACACCTCTCCTTCCTCGTTACCGGTCGGGCAGAGTATGAGTCCCACAGGGAACGGGCCGCACGCTGAGGCCCGTATTGAGGCGAAAATGGCGGCAACGTCGGCGTCCACAAAGGAGGAAGCCATCCGCGCCCGCATTGTGAAGAAAACGGCGGCGGGGAATAAGCTCGCCCTCACTCGAGAGCAGAATCGAGCGATCCGTGCCATGGCTGGACTGCCACCAAAGGAGTAGAAGGAAGACAACTACGATGACGAGCAGATCTGTATTGCGTCTTGGACCTGTACTTTTGCGAGAAGGACGGCAAGGGCGCCGGGAAGGCAAGGGCAGCCGTAGACGAACTCCACCATAGCCAAACATGCCAAATTTTGGTAGTCCGATGGCATGTTTACTTAGTACGGATGGAGTAGTCGAACGATGTGTGTACATCGATGTAGTTGCATGGGTTTATATGAATTTGGGATATGGTAATTGAGGTGTCCGGATGTGGACGACATTATTTAAGAGTTGACCGGTCAGTGTCCGTGAACGCGTCCAGGGGGTTTGAAGCGATGGATTTGACAAGTCAAGTTGTAGATGCTCTGACAGGTCCTTGCGATGGACACTGAGATTTGTACTCCCTCCGTTTTAAAATATAGTGCTTCCTCTATTTCCGTGCTTCAACTTTGCTCCCACCGCAGTCGGTCTCGTTGGTTAAATTTATGATCAAAATTGGACCTCAAAAAGCGCGGGCGCACTATATTTTGGAATGGAGGTAGTATCGGTATGAAAGAATCCAAATTACTAAAAGCAGAAAAATGGTCCCGACCACGATGTCCTCCCTCCTGGGATACGCTGCAGCTGCCGGCTGCACCCAACGCTGCCAGGATCCGCCCCTCCTCCCCATCGTCCCCCCCACGAGCCTGCACACCGCCAGATCTCCCACACCGGCGGCGGCGCGGGCTCCCCATGCTCATATATATGCTCCACAACACCGGCCGTCCGCGCACTCATCCTGGATGTTCTGGCAGCGTCGGCGTGTTTGTGCAGCGGCCTGCTAGTTCAGTGACAATTTTTTTCATTTTTGGGTGTCAAATTTGTCACGCGATTCTCGTCGCTTCCTGCCTTGGCATATCTTTTTTTTTGAGGGAAGGCCATCATGGCTAGCTTTATTGATTATCAATAATGTTTACATCTTCCACAAGCTCCCTAACAAGAATATCAGGAGGCTCATGTAACCAAATATAAGAAGACTTATTACAATAACTAAGGTTTGCTAGCACATGAGCCGCACGGTTACAAGAACAAGAACAATGCATGTAAATGACCTTCCCGATCGAGCTACTCAAATCCACACATTCTGCAAAGATCGCTGCTGCTTCATCCCACCATCTTGTTTGACCTGAACAAAAATTGATAACTTGTAGAGAATCGGATTCTGCCTCCAAATAGTTAACTCCCATAGAATTTGCAAAAGCCAATCCATCCCTCATTGCCATAGCTTCTGATGTAATCGCATCCGCTGCTACCGTAAGGAATTTGCATTGGGCCGCAATGAAGCTCCCCCTTCCATCTCGTAGGACCACCGACGTCGCACCCACCCCTTCATCTGAGAAGAATGCCACATCAACATTCATTTTGATATAGCCTGGGCTCGGTTTCCTCCATCTTTCTTCAGGCCCGCTCCCCTGGCCTACTTGGATTGTTGCAAAGTTACGGATTATCGACAGGACCGAGATCGGCCATCTCCACGCTGGTGGTATCTGTTCATTATGAGTAATCTGCCTCCTTATCCACCACAAATACCATGCCCCCACCATCAGTCCTTGCTTAAACTCTATGTCAGGATGGATGCCTAGATGATTATCCGGTAAGGAAAGAATGTGTTCAACCACAACAGATCCCGACCGATCAACCATCGTTGAATGCTCAATAACATCCAACATACCCAGACGACCCCACAACTCCTTTGCATTTGTGCACAAAAACAGCAGGTGCTTCAGATCTTCCGCGCCCTGGTGACAAATCGGGCAGGCTCCATCCGATCCTACATGCCGGTTCATGAGGATAGATTTCAGTGGGACGATCCCTCGCAGTATCCTCCAACCAAAAATCTAAACTTTACGTGGCACTTGAAGTTTCCATAGAGTATTCCAAACGTCCAAGGGTGCCGATCCATTTGGTCTCTCTACCCTGTTAGCATGCACCCTGAAAGTATGTTTCCACTGAACATGATAGGCCGTTTTGACAGTAAAGATCCCTGTTCGGTTTGGCTGCCAAGCAATGAAGTCTTCAAAGGACTGCGGGTATAAAGGAATTTGCAAAATCCTCCTGACATCCACTGCCCAAAAAATGTTTCTTAATAACTCTTCATCCCACGTTCCAGTCAATGGATCGATCAAGTCACAAACTCTTGTCACCAGAGTTCGGTTACGAGGGGTAATCACTTTCCTATCTGCACTGGTAGGGATCCATGGGTTATTCCAGATGTTAACATGCTCTCCCGTCCCAATTCTCCAGATATATCCTCTTTTAAACGTTTCCAATCCTTTCATTATGCTTTGCCAGGTGAAGGAGGAACCATTTTTCAGGGTAGCTTCTAAGATACTCCCATTAGGGAAGTATTTAGCCTTCAACACCCGAGCCATTAGGGATTCCGGGTCTGTTATAATTCTCCAACACTGCTTCGCAAGCATAGCTAAATTAAACGAGTACAGATCCCGAAATCCCATTCCACCTTCACTTTTGGGAATACATAACTTCCACCAAGCCATCCAGTGCATTCTCTTGTGATCCTCATCATCCCCCACCAAAACTGAGCTATGATATCTGTAATCTCTTTGCAAATCCCCTTTGGAATACAGAACACTGACATGGCAAAGACTGGAATAGCTTGTGCAACAGCTTTCAGTAAAATTTCTTTGCCCCCAACAGATAGTTGTTTTTCCATCCACCCTAGTATTCTTTTTTTAATCCTTTCAACAAAATGCATGAAGCAGTCACTCTTATCTGCCCCTACTATAGCTGGAAGACCCAGATATGTATCTGACAAAGCTTCCGTATTAATATGAAGTATTTGACCAATTTCTGCTTTTGTGACCTCACTGGTATTCGGGCTAAAGTATATGCTTGACTTAGCCAAACTCACCATTTGTCCCAAACTTGCACAATAGGCATCCATCACTTGCTGTAAGGAAGTTGCATTTAACACATCTGCTCTCATTAGGATTAGTGAGTCATCAGCAAATAAAAGGTGTGATACTGATGGTGCATTTCTACACACACTAATCCCATCCATGCCACCAACTTCTTCTTCATACTGCAACATACTAGATAACCCTTCTGCACATAAAAGGAACAAATAGGGGGAAAGGGGATCACCTTGCCTAATCCCCCTTGAAGGTACAAATATATCAGTTTCTTGAGAATTCACCCGCACCTTGTATCTTACTGAAGAAACACACGCCATGATCATATCTATCCATTGTGTGTTAAACCCTAGTTTTTCCATCATTCTCCTGAGGAAGATCCATTCCACTAGATCATATGCCTTATGCATATCAAGTTTGACAGCACACATACCAGCCGCCCCTGCCCTCTTATTCTTGATTTTATGAACGCATTCATAAGCAATCAGCACATTATCTGTGATAAGTCTCCCTGGCACAAACGCGCTCTGAGTAGGAGATATGATTTCCGGAAGGATACCCTTCAGTCTGCCTGCCAACATCTTAGAGATAATTTTGTAAAGCACATTGCATAAGCTGATTGGCCTATATTGTGTGATTAGTTCAGGAGAGTCAACCTTAGGGATCAACACAATAGAAGTGTCATTCTATTCTGCTGGGATTTGCCTTCTATTAATAGCAAATAAAACTTCTTGGGTTATATCATCTCCAAGAATGCTCCAATATTTTTTAAAGAATATGGCATGTAGGCCATCCGGACCAGGGGCTTTTAGGTCCCCAATACTAAACACAGCTTTTCTTACATCGTCAGCAGTATAAGGGGCCATTAGCATCTCATTCATTGCATCTGTCACTTTAGTTTGCACTTTATCTATAACAGCAGGGTCTACCACATTAACCTCAGAAGTAAAAAGGTTACTAAAGTATCCTTTTATATATGGTTTTAGAGCTTCCATACCTTCCAATGTGTTTCCATTCTCCTCTCTCAACTTTGTAATCATGTTCTTTTTTCGCCTAGCATTTGCATAGGCTTGGAAGAAACCGGTGTTGCGATCACCATGTTTAAGCCATCCCGCTCTTGATCGCTGCATATAATGGATTTCTTCTAGCTCAAGTAAGAACTCTATGAGTTCTGAGATCTCCTTCCTCTTCGCCTCACTATCTTCATCCATTGGACCCGTCATAACTTCTTCAAGTTCTCTTTGGGCCTTCCGGAGTCTCTTCTTTGGTTTCTTCAAAACCCTTTGATCCCAGTCATGGAACGATTCATGCATTCGGTTTAGCTTCTCTTGGATGTTTGTGAGGTTCGGGTTCTGATTAGCTTGATGCCAAGCCTCTTGTACCAACTCCGGAAATTCTCTTTCCTTTAGCCACCTCGCTTCGAAGCGCTTTGTACGATCCCCTCCTGCAAAAGCTGTAGCATAGTATTCTGTATCAACCAGAATTGGACGATGGTCCGAATGATTATAATGCATGTTTTGCAATGCCGCTGATGGGTACAGAGCTTCCCATCCAGCGTTGATTAGCCCTCTATCCAGCCTCTCCCTAATTCCACCCCTCTGCCACGTGAACTGATTGCCAATATAGCCCATGTCTCGCAGCTCGCAATCATCAATCGCTGACTGGAAGGCGTGCATGTATTGCGGTGGTCTCGGGTTCCCTCCTTCCTTCTCAGACAGAAACTGAATTTCATTCAAATCCCCAATCAGTAGCCATGGCAAACTGTTGTTTTGATGCAACCGGCGCATCCTTTCCCAAGTTTTGTACTTGTGCGCCCACCTAAACTCACCATACATCCCCGTGCATCTCCACACTAAGTGCCTTTCGTCCTCAATTTGTACATCAATGAACATTGGGTCCAGGTTTAGTGGAAGGATTTTAACTTCTTTTTTCCATAGCATCACCAAACCCCCTTTTCTACTATCACCAGGACAGACAATCTTATGATCCATTTTCGGCCTTCTCCTTAAACATTCAGCTGGATAGCTTTCTAGGTGTGTCTCCGACAAAAACATCACATCTGGGCTGCAGCTCCGCTGGACGTCCAGCAGAGCACGAACTGCCGGGGCGTTCCCAAGCCCCCGGCAGTTCCAACTTAAGAGTTTCATTGCTCCCGGCGGTCCCCTTCGAAAGGGGCCGCCGATCTCTTATTATTTGATTCGAGCTCTCTCTCCTCGATGTTACTCAGCACTTCTCCATTCACTCCTTTGAGTTTCTTCCTGTTAACATTCTTTTGGGGGGTTAGTGATTGGCTCTCTGAACAGCTCGGTTCATCCTCTTCTCCTTCAAATCGATGAACTAGGTTGGATACGACCGCTTTCGCAGGTCTGTCCACTGGGATCATGTCTAGGGTTTCAACCCCTACTGCACTCGAGTCCTCAGCTGTTCTTTTCCCTAAGTATATTCCCACAGCTGTTGTATTTTCAACTTGTTCCATTCCTCTGGCATTACTTGCCCGGTGCACTGCCAGTGATTGAACAGATTCTGTAGCCACCATCACTCGCACATCCTGACTCTGTATTGTCACCTCCGGGTTCTGTATGTTCTCATCCTCTTCCATTGCAGTCCTCATTGCATTTTGGCCTGCATCATTAAATCTCCAACTCCCTTGGCCGGTGGTATTCATATCCATCTGAGTGTTGCGAGCCTCTTCCCAGTCATCTCCCAAATCCTCTTCCTCCATCCTCCATCTCATCATCCCCTCTATCTGTACTTCGACCTGTGCCTCCTCGGCCTCCACAGCCTCCCCCTCTTCCCCTCTTCGAAGCTACCATAAAAGGGCCCCATTCAAACTTTGTTTTATCATGTTCTCCGGTACCGCATTCCTCATACCAGTGTCCCATAAGCCCACATGCATGACAGAAAGCTGGGAGTTTCTCGTACTTCACAAGATATTTCTCCGTCTCCCCTGCTCTAGTTATGCCAACTGCCCTAGTAAGCTTTTTATTTACATCCAATTTCACCCTAGCTCGGATGAACTCGCCTACGAACCCATTGGGTAGTGTCACTTGTACCTCCTGAACCTCGCCAATCCTGCTGGCCAGCCTTCTCAACGCCGCTGGGCTCCTGAGAACACCATCGGGTAGTTTATGTATCTGACACCACATTTCCAGAGTATCTAGCTTCACCTTCTCCGGGTTAGCAAACCCATCATACTCTGTTAAGAGCAGCGCCGAACCCTTAAAGTCCCATTGCCCTTGATGCATCGCTTTATTCCAATCACCAAGGCAATTGAATTGGATTGAGTATAGGTTTGGGTTGATTCTCCTCCAGACTACCTGCTGTGCTGCGTTCCAGGCCGCCTTCATATCTGCAATCAACGCGCTCTGACTGAAACTCTTGGTTGTCAGCAGCCGCCCTAGGGCAAGCCACTTTGGCTTAATTTCCTCAACATCTGCTTCGTCTTCCCAGATTAGATCATCCACCTCCTCATCCTGGAGATTCAATCTCCCTACGAGTGTTGCCGCATCTTCAGAATTCTGATCTCCCGATCCACTTCCCGAATCAATCTCCGCCATGGCTGTGGCCTCCGACCTTAAACCCTAGCCGTGTGCACCCAACAACCACAGATCAACCCTAGGGACGGGAGGATACAGGCAGTTGAATAGCCTGGACGTACGCGCCGGATCAAATCTGACCAACAATGTTACTCTCGGCGGCGGCGCCTCCGGAGGACAAGCAAACCCTAGTCGCGAGACCTAGGGGAAAAACTACAAATCTTCACTTTTCCTGCCTTGGCATACCTTGTCTGCTTGTTAATTTACGAGGCCACTTGTTGATCAAGAAGTCACGTAGCGGCCCATATAAAAAATCTTTCAATAAAAAGCCCACTTGCCTGTCTAGTTAGACTAAGCCCAACCGAGTGTCGTACGGGCGAAAGTTTTGAGAAACAATCCGGTAAAATAGTACCACATCGGATCTAAAAATAATATAGATGAACAAAACCGAAAGCATAAATTCATAAGAAAAAGCGTATTGTGACGGTGAACCCGACAAAATCAATCCGTGCTTTATTATTAGGGAGAGACTAGCACAAATGCCCGTGCGTTGCAACGGGTTGAACATTGGCCATGTCGACCGCTCATACATGTAAAACGTGGCAACCTAGAGGCTTCACCTATACTTAGATTGATCTAACAATATTGAGATTGTGCAAAGTGCAATCAACATGGAATTTTTCATCAATTGTAGGAAATCCTAAATCCAACTTCCAGTTCAAACCCATTTAATTAAATTCAAATGAGTTTGACATTAACCTTTAAATTATGCTCATTTCTATTTTTTCTGGATCAAGCACATTTTTGTGGCTCTCAAAAAAATAGCCCCTTGCCAAAAATCCATTCCTAACCCTCTCTCTATTTATATTTAATAAATAGAAAGAAAAGAGAATAAGGGAGAGAGAGGAGAGCAGCCCGCCAGGCCGGCCCAACCGCAGCCCACCCCGATTCCCACTCATCTCTCTCCCTCTCAATTCCCTCAGCGCCGCCACCCACCTTCAGTCGCTGCTCCGACCTCCGGTGAGGAGCGGATATCCCTCGCGTCGCCCAGCTTCTCTCCTCCTTCCCTTTTGCCTGCCTGCTCGCGCCTTCACCGCCACCTTCAGCCGCTGCTCCGACCTCTCATTCTCGGTGTAGTCCATGCACGTCTCACCTTTACTAACCCTCTATATTTATTTAATCCCTGTGCCAATGGATTCTCGTCTGTATCCCTCTTGTGTAGGCTGCTTGTTGATGTTTCAGGGGACTTGCCAGCGTTTATGAATTGGTGAAAATTGATATAAGAAAGCAAGGTGGGACTATTTAACAAAAAAGATGCATGCATGTCATTATAAAATAAATTATGTAATGTGGCTTCCGGGCCATAAAAGATGGCCCAACAGTTCATTGATTCGATGCAAAGAAAGCCTTGTAGAGCGGTACGTCTGAGAGGCCAGCTTGTGTACGAAATTAGCGATGTGTGACGTACGGAAATCACGTGGGTTACACAGAGGATGGCTCATGGGCTATTTCGTTCGCTCGGCATTTTCTGGATGGGCTGTTTCGTTCGCTTTCTCGATGCCGAACAATCTGAACGAAATTGACGCTTTAGTACCACCTCGTTTATATTACGATAAATTGTAAAAGCGTATTATCATATGAGAAGAAAGCGTATTGTGACGGTGAACCCGACAAAGTCAATCCGTGCTTTATTATTAGGGAGAAAAATTAACTAGCAAACATGCCCGTGCGTTGCACCGGGTGACAAAAAAAACATACGTCCCTAAACCTGTAAGCATGGGTCAATACACCCACATGTCCACTCTTCGTTTTCGACACGGCATACCACCCGTGTTGTCGATTATCCTCCTTCGTGTCATCACAAACAAACTATGGCCAAGGTGTCTACCTGATATCAACTCATCCGAACGTGGTCAGTCCCAAGGCCATGAGCTTGCCACCATACAACAAACTTGTCACTGAACTGCTTCTGCGCAAGAATGTTTAAACTTTAAAAAACTAATCTCATCGGGCTAGACGTGAGATCCGCCCTCCACAAGATACTCCCTCCACGCGTGTGGCTACTTATCTTGTAATGTTGTCGACTTGTTTAACATAAGGAGGGCAGGTCTTGCACGTGTCCGTGCATGCCTCTTTAGTGTCCGGACACCTTCTAATGGGCGACACACCGTCACGCCATGCATGCATGCAACTCGAGACCAATGGGCCTAGGCTCGAATCTTCTATCCTTGTTGGCATGGCTTCTCCTCCATTCCCCCTCTGCTCGACGCAAACAAGCGAAAAAAAATCTTCCACCATGCTTGATCCTTCTCGAGGCACCCGATCCGTTGGCAAGGAAGACAGACACATATTTCCAATCCTAAGAAGAGATTGCATGTTCAGACTTCAGACTCAGGATGTGTGACATTGAACATATGTTCTTGCCGAGATCAAACAGGGAGGTATCATTTATAACTACCACAATGTATATTTTTAGTAATACAAAAATGTTCAATTATTGTAGTAGAAATAACGCCGCAGTTAGAAAAGAAGATTGTAGATGAGTGTCAATTTCGAGTATTGGCCCATTAGGCTTGTATGGATACACCGCAACATCAATTGTGATTGAACACCAGGATATGCTTTGTGATTCATAAGGCTAATGCAAGCAGAAAATAGATGAACACATAATACAGAGCGTTAGATTTTTTCTTTCCGTCCAAAAGAAACTCCTTGATAATTCAGTAGTCGTGCACAGACCACAAGCTTGATCAGGAGAACAAAAGGACCTAAAAGTAACCCTATCTCCCGAAAATCAACAGGCTCCGGAAATCAAGGATAATTAAGTATGTCCCCTAACATCACAACACAAGAAGGAATTAACTGGAAGTAGATCAAGGAAAACTGAACTAAGCACAGAGACATGCTGCAATAGAAATTAAACCCACTTCTGGGCGCTATCATCAATGAACATCCTCATCAACCTGCAAACTACCATTTGCCCGAACGCTATAGAAACGATCTACATTTCAATATACATGCAGAGATATAGACTGTTAGGGCTTCTCCTACAGTTTTTGGTACACAAGAAGGTATGTTGGGGCATAGCAAGTTGAAATCATCCGACAAACTAACAGTTAATCAGGATCAAAGACATATTACAATTTCGTTTCGTTCTCATAGAAAGACATCTATCGAGAATCTCACTTCGAATAATTATGTAGCCATGAGGCAAAGGGGGTCTGAACAAACAACCTCATATGTGCTAATTGATTTTAACAAACCTATATCCATACTAATAACCTTTCCAGACAATATTAAAAGAGAATTAGGAAATTGTCCCGTTGAATGATGAAAAGCAAAAACGAAAGACAAAAAAGTTGGTCATATGCACCTGATCTCTCCACAAGAATCAAAAGTTTTCCATCCTATTGGGCGTCAACTAAAAACTCGCTTGTAGTACCAAGTCTTCTGAGCTACAAACAAACAGAAACCACGATGACCACAAAGAACTGATAGTGCTACGGAAGCCAACGAGTGATTTGTGTTCAAGGCGGGGATATTGCGGAGTCGTACAATGCCACTAATGAGCCCAGTAAATAATATGAATGTGATTCTTTGCTTTTAGTCTTTGATGCGTTGGAGTTTCTTCTTAAAATTGTCTTTGATGAAAATGTTTTATTTTTTCAAAATCTGCCATAAAAAAACTTCAATTTTCTTGGGAAGCTTCACCTTCCAAAGAAATATTTCTGTAAATATCTCTTGTTTAGGTGAAACATATCCATAATTTATTGGGTCAGTTTCAATTAATTGACTGGATCAAGCAAAAGCTTGTGCGCACTCGCCACCATATGTTACAAATTCCCCGAGAACAAATTTGTATGCAAATCTGAGGCGCCACATAGGTTTTGTTGACAACTCATGGAGACTTGCCAAAATAGCTTTTGTTGATTTCTTCTCATCTAATTGCACAACGGAACCATCCAGAAGCTGAATATGGCTACTCCTCTCCAGCAAGGTTTCAACAGCTCCCTGCAACTGCAATAAGCAATCAGGACACATCATCATGCACTTGAGTGCCCCTCCAGTAGACATAAAACAATGATATCATGCACTTGAGTGCCCCTCCTCGCCCGATCCTGTCCCAACTTCCAAGCTCCCTTCTCCCTCGATTCTCTGCGCGCCTCTCGCGATGCTGGTTCCCAAGCCGGCTGTAGTATCCCCGTTGTTCGTGTCCCAATTCTTGTGTTGTGGCGCGGTGATCGGTATTGGATTGGGCGTCGACACCTATTGATCCGGGGGGCAGTCCATCTCCATATGCTAGCTTGATTTTCTCCACTCAAAAGAACAGGGTTGGTGTTAGTACGAACGCTGGAATCCTATGTCGGACCGGCGACGCCGGCGCCAGCCACGAGAGGCTCCGCCTCAGTCGCGACCTCGACGGATCAGCCAAGATGCACCGCGCAGGCCCAGCATGCCTGAACCCTATGCTGGCCGACTCCGGCGATGACGATCCTCGCCGCGAGGACACTCTCCTCGCCCGACCTCCATACAGATGGCGGCTAAGATTTCGCTGGTGCAAAAAGTAGTACAGGGCTTTGGTTTTTACAAGGGCTCCTGCGTGTACGCGCTGCCCTTGCCGGCGCTGAAGCTGAACCGCGGAAAACCGTGGAAAGCTCGTCCCTTGCTCCTCCTCGTCCGGTCCTCCATCGATCTGTCTCGCGAGGCGGCCGATGTTGGGTGGCGGCGACATCGACGGGTTATGGGCTGATTGTTTGCTGACCCGTGCTTGATATAGTCACGGTTCTTACGATAAGCTGAACATGTGCACCCGTGTTCGGACCTGGAAAATAAGACGGCGTGCTCCAGGGGCTGGCAATTATTTTTGTATTGGGCTAGCTTTGCGCGCTGCGGCCCAACCCTGAAATTTTGTACGAAGTGATAAGTGATATATATATATAGATGGATTAGTACCACCTTGGATTTTGTAAAAACTATGGACGAAAAACTGAAAGCGTAAATTCACAGGAGAAAGCGTATTGTGACAGTGAACCCGACAGACTCAATCCGTGCTTTATTGTTACTAGCAAAAATGCCCGTGCGTTGCAACGGGAGAAAAAATGTCATGACCCTAACCCGATAAGTATTCCCTCTCATCCCACACACGATCAAAAATCTATCCTCGACCAAAAATCTATCTTACTGACCTGTTCATTTAATCAAATCGAGACTCATGCAAACTCGAGACTCTGAATATACAGGATGCGGAATGGAGTGCAGAGTTGAAACCCTAGAATAGAAGTACAACTGTACATGAGGAGGGACATGAACAACCTTGTTCGCAGAATGGCCTTCATGGCGAACTGACCCAAAGATGATGATGTAGATCTTGCGGATGGTCGTCCACCGCAGGTCCAATACTTCATCATCCACAACCGCCGCAAGCACTGGCCACACGCCCTACCGTGAAACGTTGCGCGCTACTGTTTGCCATGCTGCTAGCCCCGTCGCCTCCAGCCACCATTGTTGTCGCCACCATCCGGAAGCTTGACTTTGGCACTGCCCAGTTAATCATGCCCAGACTGCAGCTCCCAGATCTTTGGGTCTGAATGTGATGGCGATATGCATCAAGGTGATCCCCTGCTTGTTGCTTTAGTGAACTCGGTAGGCTTGGCATAGGGGATGCAATTTATTGCCCAACCACATCTCATACTGGAAACATGATGAGCCCCAAATTATTTCTATCTCGAAATAGATATATCGATGCTAAACAGAACTCTGCGCATGGTTAAAACTGACAGACAACATCCTGTTCTTGCTGTACTTTTAAAATTGAATTCAGACTCACCAAAATAGGTACCATTTGAAAGCTTATGACAAAAGACTTCTACCTTTATTTTCAAAATACTAACTGCATCTATTGTGTGCGATTTCTTCTAATCTACACATCAAACTATCATCTTAGGTATTATATAGATGTTACCTTTGAAACGTAGCTGGCCAATTTGATTTCAACTTGAGAACTCGGATGAGTTTCTTCTTAGTGGATATCTGCTTCTTCGTTTGGAGATGCACACGTCAGCCTGAACCAGCACCCAAGTGATGTGAAAATGAATGTTCTTTGCGTAAACATTTCTTCAGCTTTAGCTAGTAACAAATATATCATTCACCATATGAAATCAATACAGTGGAACATATAAGTACGTTCTTTTTCAAAACTTAGCACAAGGAACTAAATCATCCAGTTAGTCGGTTCACTTAAAATCACTCCACATACTTGTCATGACGCAGACATTTTACCTTTGATAAACTAAGTAATTGGCAATTTAGCATTCGCAGATATTGTTATATTTTCTTGTTAGGAAAAGCAATCAAAATTCCCCAAAAGGTGTTAAGTTGTCACACAGTTGTATGTCTGTGTCTTGTCCAGAAGGTTTAAGCAACTGCAAAATGTGGGCCATTAAGCAAGTTGAGATTACTTTTTGCGGAGAATAAATATGATCCAAAAAGAATAATTCCCTGTGGTTACTTGGAAAATAAATGTGCTGCCGAGTAATTAACTTCATAATTAAGCACACAAGCCAACCACAATCAAGCACACAAGTCATCTGCATCAGTACCGTTACACTAACATGTAGCAACAACACGTATTTTATCATGATTCCCTTGGAATCTGTACAGTGTAGTGATGAATGTATGGCACAAAAAAGAGACCTGGCATTATGGTTGGTACCTTGAAGAAGGCCTTGCTCTTGTGCTGGTTGTCCAGTGCTCATGAACTGAAAGAAACAAGAAGACCAGGATGAAAAACAACCAACGACAACTTTGGCAAATTTTCAGCATATCAGAATCTGAGGAAAGCATGAACACATTAGCGACAATATATGTTAGACAAAATAATCAATTTATTTTATAAAATTAATACCAACCAATCAGTGTTGTTATCTCGTCGCTCCAACTTTTTGATCTACTCTGTGATGATATTCTTATAGAAGGCTTTAGATTGCAGCTTCTGGAGGCAGTAACAACACAAGTGATCACAAAACAAGCAGGAAAGCACCGGTTGCGATTTCCAAAACAAAGCCAAGTCAATTGCTGGACTTTAACATGCTTATTCTCAGAAGTATTATGTTTTCATTGAAAAATCACTCACTTTTCTTTTGCAGAAACTGAAGGTTCATTTTTTAGTCACACTGTCCCAAGACACACCTCAACTTGTATCATCAAATTCGAGCTTAGCATAGAAAGTGAGAATTTTTTAAAAGTTTAAGACATACACATGATCCAAGTCAAACAGTCTAGGCATGGTAAAGTCTACAAAGATGATTCACTACCTTACTGTGTTATCAATTGATGAAAAACTGGCACAGCTTCTAGGATAATCCTGCTAGTACAACTGTAACAGTTACAATAATAATCTTGGTTTTTTCATTTGAATAAAAGAACACAAACCATCATGAGGCCCCAATGAAATCAGCACAACCATGATTCTGATCTCTTTTTTTTTGCGTGGACCATGATTTTGATCTGCTATAAGATTTATCCTTAAGTTCATAGTATTCAGAGTTCAGACCTCACCAGTGGAAAAATTCCTAGCAAAGCCATGTACGCGTGAAAGAAACATCAACAGTTATCTAGATAATCATGGGAAGAACATATAAAATTAATAAAGTCCTAAAGGAATAAATCAAGCATGGGAAATTTACATGGTTGCTAGCTAGCTAGCATGGGCTATTGGCCAATGAAACACGTACCGGAGGATCAATCAGGCATGATGTATGGTCGTTTCGTGCACATCTGGTTGGCTTGCTTCATCGTCGTTGCCGGCTACTACTTGTACATCTGGTCAGCTTGCTTCTTCGTACTTCTACAACAGTACCTTGCTCTGAAGTGGATTTGAGTTTCACTCACTCCCTCCAGATCCTCCCGAGGAGAGGCGCTCCTCACGCGGGAGACCAGTGCCCTCGCACCGCTGCACCCTGCCGCACCCTGCCGCACCCTTCCTTCTTCTCCTACCTCTCCTCCTCCCTGGATCCTCCTCTGTCTCTCTTTTCTACCAGAAAAATCAAAGCCCCGCCATGACCTTGGAGCTCTCCCTGCCAGCCATTGAGGCCCGCCTCCAGCTGCAAGGACTTCGCCCGCGGCGCCGGATCCCTCATTCTCCCGCGCCCGCTGGATCCCGCCGCCGCCGTTCTACACCGAGCAGATGCGTCGTCCCCAGCCTCTCGAGCAGCCGCGTTGACCTGATCCAGAAGCTGCGGTCGAGAGCACGGCAGGGGCGGCGAGCGGGCAGAGGTGCGGCCGCAGCGGCGGGCGGGTTGAGGTCGGAAGCGGGGGGAGGCGGAAGCGTACGGGTGTTTTTTCCAGCGAACCGTTTTTTCTTGGCAGATTAACGATGGATTGCGGGTTGAATGCACAAAATCACAAGGGCTTTTCTGTAAAAAGTGTGCGACGGTGAACCCGGAGACCCAATCCGTGCTTTATTATTAGGGAGAGACTAGCAAAGATGCCCGTTGCAAGGAAAAAAATGTCACATGCCCCAATAAGCATTGCTCAAGAGCACTGCCGACCATTATCCCCTATAGGTTCACGTCCTTTATTTGAACACGGTGTGTCACTGCTATCCCCCTTTCCGCCCATACTGACTATGTTCGCGGCAAATTTTTGCGAATATATTTGTATGGAATATTCTTATATTGTCTTTTTTGTGTCAAACAATATTTTGTCAACTTCAACATTAATAGTAAAGCAAAGTTTAAGCATGAAATTGACAATATCGTTGTTGTACAACTTCTGCACCATGGCCAATATCCTATCCCTGGTGACCAGAATCCAATCATCTGGTTCAGCTATATATATACATATGACATAAATAACAGAAGTACTACATAACTAACTAAGAAAAATTAAGAGCTATCAATGAATTAAAGAAAATTTACTTGGTTTCCCGGTGAAATTTGTGTGGAATCGGTGCTGACCTAAAGAACAACAGTAAAAAATAGAATTTGGACCTAATGAAAGGGGACTGTTTTCTTAGAAGGATTTGGGTGGAACCATTGCTAAGTAGGAGCAAAAACAAAATATACTGAGAAAACTTAAATTAAGGGACTGGTTTTTCAGAGTTTTGATGGAATCGTTGATGTCCAAAAAGTAGAAAATGAACTACAGGAAAATTAATTAAAAGGGACAAAGTAACTGAAGTTGTCTTGTATAGTACAGATAGGAGGTGAAGCAAGGGATCAGGCTCTGAAATATAAGTCAAGAAATCATAGTCTCTTGCTTTACTCGGCTTGGTGCAGTGCTATACTTATTAGGGGAGGCGTTAGAAGTCATTGCACGGGCTGGCGCCAACTGCAAGTGAAGCGATTCAATCAGGGCGAGGGAGAGAAGTGAGTACTCCGTGAGATGGCATGCGACGGCTATTCCCTGAGAAGGCCGTGGACGCAGCATGCGGGTGATACCGTGGTAAAGACGGAGATTGGGCCATTGAGGATGCCGCTTCAGTGCAACTATTTAATTAGGTAATGCGTATAGCATATTAGCGCGCGCACACACGTACTTGGGTGTTTTCTCATGTCGTGGCGCTGGAGAAGGTAGTGATAGACCGTGGTGGAACACTGTCGCCGTCTAAGATGGACGGCATGGAGAGCAGCCGCCACTGCTTCGGTGTGTATGGCATGCGGTCTTTAATTTGTAGTAGCACACGCACGTAACCTACGTGATTCCTTGCTGCGCCGGACTGGGAGGAGGTGCACAGATGGAGCACCGTCGCTGTACAAGCTACATGGACCGGCAAGACGGTGGTCGCCATGCATGTAAATTGCATGTGGTCTCTTCAGCAGCCTTTTGCCAAGTCTGCTCGCTACTTGTCGAAGCACCTTCACCATCATAAAAGTCAATCGATTGGGTATTATACGGGATATGGCTAGATTTAATCAGCTAGGAAGGATATGCATACAGGCATACAGCATACATCCTCCCCGTTCGTCCAGATATGCATGGCTAACCCTGTATTGGAGAAGAACACCCGTGAGCTGCTAGAAGAAAGCATAAACCAATGGATCGGCTACCAGGGTGCCAGAATCATCAACACAACAGTTATACCGATCATCGTCATCAGGTGGAAGTCATGGAAAGCACAAGACCACACACATGCTGCACTCGTAGGCCTACGCCTTCATCGGTTGCCGCGGCTGCCGATTCACTCCGGCGACAACATGCTAACGCTCTGCTTCTCAGATTATATCGATCCTAGGTGCTGGGGACGGGGACTTCCGGCCAGGATGGACTCTTGGTCGTCCGACAGCCGGATCTTGCAGTTGCCGTTGACCACAACTGCAGGCAGCAACTGCTTCAACGCACTTAGGATCATAATGTCATCGATGGCCGCTCCAGATTCCTCGGAGGTTGCCACAGGCGCCTCCTGCTCCGTCATACATCCTCTGCTCTTCGGGGGCCATCTATCGTCTCCCCGTCACGATCTCCAAATCGATCTCTTCCTCCCTCTATATATAGAATAGATAGATGTGGAGGGAATCCAGCGGGAAGTCCATAGAGAAATTGTGTTCGAGACGGAAATCCTTGGTGGATCGTGTCCTTGCCATCATCCTCCTCGTTCTTGTCCCTACATCTCTCGGTTTTTTCTATATCGTCTCTTTTTTTTGAGCGAAATCTATATCGTCTCCTAAATCTTTCGTACGTTGCAGGAGAGGCGGCCGGTGCTGATGATTTGCTACTGGAGCAGGCCCAACAGCTGCAGTATGGGCCAAGGCCCAATGCGGCTACATACTGCCGCTGGATTTCTTACGTGGATTGTAGCGAGGGATAATTATTAGGTAAAGATATGCAGGTAAAATAGTACCACCTCGGATGTAGAAAATAATATAGGTGAAAAAAAGTGAAAGCGTAAATTCACGGAAAAAAACGTATTGTGACGGTGAACCCGACAAAGTTAATCCGTGCTTTATTATTAGGGAAAGACTAGCAAACATGCCCATGCGTTGCAACAGGAGACAAAAAGGTTACACGCCAGCCAAATAAGTATGACTCAATACCCCAAATTATGAGCGTCCTCTATTTTCACACGGTGGCTCACTATGTTTCCACTTATCTTTCTTCCCACCCTCGTTGATGATGTACGCGATGTCCATGTGATCGCAATGCATTCGACGTGGTAAATCCCAAAGCAATGAGCTTGCTACTGCATGGCACACTTGTCATTATGCCGCGCAAGAGAATGTTTAAAACTTTAAAAACAAATTTCATGGACCACAAACTACTCCTAGCGCCTAGACATAAAAAGGCTTTCCAAAAACTACCCAAATCCAAGACACGAAAGACTTTTGAATCGATGGACATTTTCTCTAATCGACAAACATTTGTTTTAAAATTTTGGGCATTTTTTAAATGCACGAACATTTGTTTTGTTCAGACGAACATTTTTTGAAATGCATGAATAGTTTTCGAATTCATGAACATTTGTTTTGTTCAGACGATCATTTTTTGAAATGCATGCATAGTTTTTGAATTCATGAACAGTTTTTCAGTTAGCAAACCTTTTTTGTATCAATGAACTTTTTTTATAATTGGGGAACACATTTTGAAAAATTATGATTTTTTTATAATTTGCGAACAGTTTTGTAAATCACCAAAAAAAATAAAACTGCGGAAAATTTATGATTTCTCGCACATTTTTTGAATTCATAAACATTCTATGATTTCTCGAATATTTTTCTCAAAACTTGCAACCTTTTGTAATTTGAAAATCTCGAATTAATTTAAAGAAGGAAAAACAAAACAGAAATGAGAAAAAAAAATAGGGGCGTCACGCCCCACGGGCCGGCCCATGAACGCGTATGTGGGAGGGAGGAGGTGCATGAGAAAAAGGTAGAGAAAATAGGACGACCCCGGGGATCGAACCCGGGTCTGTCCTGCAAAGCAGATAGGCTTCAACCACTGAGCTGCTAGAGCGTCTGTGATATGTATGGGGTATTAACGTTATAAAAGACTGTGCGCGACGATGACTTTGAAAAAAAAACGAACCGTTTTCTTGACTTATGAGTGGCATAGCGGGTAATTTATAGCAATTTTAAGGGTATTTTTTTGACGTACGACCAGAAACCCAATTTACTTTATTATTAGGTAGAGACTAGCACAAATGCCCGTGCGTTGCAACGGGAGTGTAGAATAAAATATGACGCTGCAAAAAGGTTTTTATGAAACGACATGTGAGAAAATAGGTGGAAGACGAAGCTTTTGAGGCTCGCTGCTCTAAACTTGTAAGGATGATGCTAACAAAGTGACAATATTTTTAATTGGTGACGGCATTCCGATGACCTCATCAAGGTGATGCAAGAGTTGGCAACATCTGGTTCAAGTCCACATATGTCACAAATCTTGGTCTGTGGCCAACAAAACAATCAGATGAGGGACAATGTCTGAATTGTTAACGGTATCTAGATTACCATATTGGTGTGGATAATTGGAAATTTCTCACCGAATGTGACATAGATTTGCCGTGATGAGTATATTTTGAATGACGAGCACCTGCATGATTTCCACAGCTCCAATTAGCGGTTCGTAAAAAAAAATCAATCAGGAATTAGGGCCCATGTGTGGGTAGGGAAAAAACTCCGTTAATCTTTTTCTTGAACACAATACAGACGCATGCGCTCATATATACACGCATACACTCATCCCTATAAGCATACGTGCACATCCTACCCTGATGAGCACCTTCGAAAGACCGAGCCGTTATATCATCTTCAGATTGACGAAATCACCAAAGGCGCCTCGTAGTCGACGGGAACGTCTCCTCCCACTGAACGCGGATCGCGGGATATCCTGAAATAAATTCATAAATAAATGCGAGCACCAGGACTTGAACCCTAGTATGCTGGGGATACCACTGTCCACCTAACTATCTAACCACATGTTGTTTCGCAATTCTCTGTTGATCTTGGCCACCGCACAACAGAGTTATCACTGAACCACGTCAACGCAAAAGATATTTATAACTTTTAAAACTAATCTAGTCAAGCTGGACCTAAGGGCCGCCCTACAGGAGCTACACCATGCACCTATTCCATACACCGTCCCACATAATCCAACTCGCTCTTAATTTATTTTCTTCAAAAGGCATGAGCCTTCTTTTTTAAAACATACGACCATTTTCTTGAATCACATAACCTTTTTTAAAATTACAAACATTTTTAACATGCAAACACTTTTAGAATTACATGAAACATTTTTAGAAAGGGTGTTTTAAAAAATGTGAACAGTTTTCAATACATAAACTCTTTTTTCAAAAAATACAAACATTTTAAAATGCAAGTGCACTTTTTGAAAAATTCCATATTTTTTCAAAAAGCACAAACACATTTTAAATTACACAACCATTTTTTAAAGCATGCATCCACTTTAAAAAATTATATAAACAGATTTCAGGAAAAAATAGAACCACAAATTCTGTAGCTTGCATGTTAGGAATATGTACTCAAGCAGCTCATGCTAATGCTAAGGTGTACGTACCAGTCGCGGGTCGTGCTGGGGCTAGCGGCAGCCTCGCCGTCACCCTCACCGTCCACGCTATCCGTCATCGCCGGAGGCGACGAACGGACGTGAGACAGAGTCGATGCACACAGGGTCCACCTCGACAGCGGCGAGGTGAGGACGGTCAGGCCGCCGTTAACGCTGTCCTCGGGGGCCGGCTTCTTGTGCTGCCGCCAGAAGGCCTCCACGTCCTCCTTGGTCAGCTACCGGTTCCTCACGAAACGAACTGCATAGACGTGCCGGTCGATCAGAGATGCACGGTGATGGTGGTGGTGAAGGTGACGACGCCGCTGCCGGAAGAGCCCCAGAAAGCGTCCGACACGAAAAGGAAGTGCTGGGGCCGGTACCACTCCAGCCGGCGGACGTACTGCACTTTCCCCGACGCCGTCAGCGAGGGCGACCCAGTCCCAGTCCCAGGCCCAGACTCGTCGCGCGTCACACCACCATCCTGTACTCAACTTCCTCATCTTCTAGGTCAGGCTTGGGGTGTGGGCAGATGCGGACCAGCGACAGCGAGACGTTGCCGCCGTTGAGCAGGAGGATCACGCTCACCTTGTCGCGGTGAAGGAGCGCGTGGACAGGGTCATCCCTCCGCATAGTGACGCTCGCGCCCGGGATCAGGCTGCCCGTGTAACAGTTGGGCGCCGGCGCGTGCTCGTCGCGGACGTGGTCGTAGAGCAGCGCGCCGCGGTAGGCGCAGCCGTCGAACGGGCAGCTGTAGGGCGCGTATGGGCACGCCTCCTCCTCGTGGCCACGCAGCTCCGTGAACTTGACGGTCGCCTCGCAGCCGTGCTTGCTGAACTTGCATGGCCGGCGAGGACCTTCTCCATCGCCCGGCAACGGAAGTCGCCGATGCGCTCGTTGCAGCAGGGGCACTTGCGGTTCATGCCGATGCAGCAGTTGCCGCACGCGGCAATCAAGTTAAAGAAAAAAACAAAGTATTATTAGCATATAGTTCTGCGCAAGTATTGAACGAAATCATGCTGCAACAAAGGCGGAAGTTGAGTTTTTCTGCGGGCACTTGCCATGAAAATCTTAGTACCACCTTGTTTATATTACGATTTTGTCTATACAAATCGTAAAAGCGTATTATGACATGAGAAGAAAGTGTATTGTGACGGTGAACCCGACAAAGTCAACCTGTGCTTTATTATTATAGGGAGAGAGAAGCCCGTGCGTTGCAATGGGGAAAAATTGACATGCATTTTAATAACACAACATCCTTGCTTCGCAACGGAGAAAACATCAATTATCATGAACCAGATGGCAATAAAACTAAATAAACCAAATATAAGAAAATGATTTGTCGGGGGTAGGGTGCGACATATGCCAAAGGATGGCTTATCATGGTGGGGGCGAGTAGAATGTCGCCGGTGCCTGGAAACGGGATAAAGCGAAGACATGCACGCCGGCGGATCCTACCCAGCTTTAGGGCTCTCCGAGGAGATAACACCCCAACTGCTGCTCTGCGGGGTCTCCGCATGGTCACTAAGGCAAAGTGAATACAAGGGTGCTCCTAGAGCTGTTTCCGGAGGTAGGAGAAGGCTAGGCTAGCTCTCTCCTCCTCGTGTGGTCTGTCTAGTGCTAGATGATTCCGAACGCTTTGCATGGGTGCCCTGGGGGGTTTATATAGGCCTACCCCCCAGGGTTACAATGGTAAATCCGCCTGGGTGCGGGTCCCAGCCGTCTGTCTCTCAGGCGCCGTCTTCTCCGCCGACTCCTGGGGCCCGCCGACTGGTGGGTCCCGCCGACTGGCCTGGTACGGGGACGTCAGCCCTGGTTCGCCGTGGGCGGGTCGTGCCGGCTGCAGATTATTGTAGCCGTGCTTCTAATGACGCGGGCTTGGTCATGGGGTCATGGCAACAGTGCCGCCGCCTGACGGGCGATCACTGTCGCCATTCCCCCGTCGCTTCTGGTTAATGGCGTGTGGGGCCCGTGGGGGGGCCGGCCGACTCTCGAGGGCCGACTCCCAATGGGTCCGACTCTTGGCGCTCCCGCCGTCTTCAGTATTCTCGCTGACTGGTAGGCCCTGCCGTCTCCGGGCCGTACAGACAGGCCGTCGTGGGTACAGGGCTCCGCCCCCAAGGGCTTGTTGGGGAACGTAGTAATTTCAAAAAAATTCCTACGCACACGCAAGATCATGGTGATGACATAGCAACGAGAGGGGAGAGTGTTCGTCCACGTACCCTCGTAGACCGTAAGCGAAGCGTTATCACAACACGGTTGATGTAGTCGTACGTCTTCACTATCCGACCGATCCAAGTACCGAACGTACGGAGCCTCCGAGTTCAGCACACGTTCAGCTTGATGACGATCTCCGGCCTCCGATCCAGCCGAGCTCCGGAGATGAGTTCCGTCAGCACGACGGCGTGGTGACGATGATGATGTTCTACCGGCGCAGGGCTTCGCCTAAACTCCGCGACGATATGACTGAGGTGGAATATGGTGGAAGGGGGCACCGCACACGGCTAAGGAACGATCCGTAGATCAACTTGTGTGTCTATGGGGTGTCCCCCGCCCCCGTATATAAAGGAGCCAGGGGGGAGGAGGCCGCCGGCCTAAGGGGGCGCGCCAAGGGGGGAGTCCTACTCCCATCGGGAGTAGGACTCCCCTTTTCCAAGTTGGAGTAGGAGAGAAAGGGGGAAAGAGGAGGAGGAGGGGAAGGAAAGGGGGGGCGCCGCCCCCCTTCCCTTGTCCTATTCGGACTAGGAGGGGGAGGGGCGCGCGGCCCCCTCCTGGCTCCTTCCTCTTCTCCCTCTTGGCCCATGTAGGCCCATTAACCCCCCCCGGGGGGTTCCGGTAACCTCCCGGTACTCCGGTAAAATGCCGATTTCACCCGGAACCATTCCGATGTCCAAACACAGGCTTCCAATATATCAATCTTTATGTCTCGACCATTCCGAGACTCCTCGTCATGTCCGTGATCACATTCGGGACTCCGAACAAACTTCGGTACATCAAAACTTATAAACTCATAATAAAACTGTCATCGAAACGTTAAGCGTGCGGACCCTACGGGTTCGAGAACTATGTAGACATGACCTAAAACCATTCTCGGTCAATAACCAATAGCGGGACCTGCATGCCCATATTGGTTCCTACATATTCTACGAAGATCTTTATAGGTCAAACCGCATAACAACATACGTTGTTCCCTTTGTCATCGGTATGTTACTTGCCCGAGATTTGATCGTCGGTATCCAATACCTAGTTCAATCTCGTTACCGGCAAGTCTCTTTACTTGTTTCGTAATACATCATCTCATAACTAACTCATTAGTTACATGCTTGCAAGGCTTAGGTGATGAGTATTACCGAGAGGGCCCAGAGATACCTCTCCGACAATCGGAGTGACAAATCCTAATCTCGAATTATGCCAACCCAACATGTACCTTCGGAAACACCTGTAGAGCACCTTTATAATCACCCAGTTACATTGTGACGTTTGGTAGCACACAAAGTGTTCTTCCGGTAAACGGGAGTTACACAATCTCATAGTTGCAGGAACTTTGTATAAGTCATGAAGAAAGCAATAGCAGTATACTAAACGATCAAGTGCTAGGCTAACGGAATGGGTCATGTCAATCACATCATTCTCCTAATGATGTGATCCCACTAATCAAATGACAACACATGTCTATGGTTAGGAAACATAACCATCTTTGATTAGTGAGCTAGTCAAGTAGAGGCATACTAGTGACTATATGTTTGTCTATGTATTCACACATGTACCATGTTTCCGGTTAATACAATTCTAGCATGAATAATAAACATTTATCATGAAATGAGGAAATAAATAATAACTTTATTATTGCCTCTAGGGCATATTTCCTTCAGTCTCCAACTTGCACTAGAGTCAATAATCTAGATTACATAGTAATGATTCTAACACCCATGGAGTCTTGGTGTTGATCATGTTTTGCTCGTGAGAGAGGCTTAGTCAACGGGTCTGCAACATTCAGATCCGTATGTATCTTGCAAATCTCTATGTCTCCCACTTGGACTTGGTCCCGAATGGAATTGAAGCGTCTCTTGATGTGCTTGGTCCTCTTGTGAAATCTGGATTCCTTTGCCAAGGCAATTGCACCAGTATTGTCACAGAAGATTTTCATTGGTCCCGATGCACTAGGTATGACACCTAGATCGGAAATGAACTCCTTCATCCAGACTCCTTCATTCGCTGCTTCAGAAGCAGCTATGTACTCCGCTTCACATGTAGATCCCGCCACGACGCTTTGTTTAGAACTGCACCAACTTACAGCTCCACCGTTTAATATAAACACGTATCGGGTTTGCGATTTAGAATCGTCCGGATCAGTGTCAAAGCTTGCATCGACGTAACCATTTACGACTAGCTCTTTGTCACCTCCATATACGAGAAACATATCCTTAGTCCTTTTCAGGTATTTCAGGATGTTCTTGACCGCTGTCCAGTGATCCACTCCTGGATTACTTTGGTACCTTCCTGCCAAGCTTATTGCTAAGCATACGTCAGGTCTGGTACACAGCATTGCATACATGATAGAGCCTATGGCTGAAGCATAGGGAACATTTTTCATTTTCTCTCTATCTTCTGCTGTGGTC
Source organism: Triticum dicoccoides (assembly GCF_002162155.2). NCBI lineage: Eukaryota > Viridiplantae > Streptophyta > Magnoliopsida > Poales > Poaceae > Triticum > Triticum dicoccoides. The sequence goes on from NC_041389.1 coordinate 253,121,989, forward strand.
GGGCATTGAGTTTGACTCAACTTCACACCTTGTAGCACAGGCAAGAATCCTTTCTTTGCCTAATCCATTTTGAACTTTTTCAAAATTTTGTCAAGGTATGTGCTTTGTGAAAGTCCTATTAAGCGTCTTGATCTATCTCTATAGATTTTGATGCCCAATATGTAAGCAGCTTCACCGAGGTCTTTCATTGAAAAACTTTTATTCAAGTATCCCTTTATGCTATCCAGAAATTCTATATCATTTCCAATTAATAATATGTCATCAACATATAAATCTAGAAATGCTACAGAGCTCCCACTCACTTTCTTGTAAATACAGGCTTCTCCAAAAGTCTGTATAAAACCATATGCTTTGATCACACTATCAAAGCGTTTATTCCAATTCCGAGATGCTTGTACCAGTCCATAAATGGAACGCTGGAGCTTGCACACTTTGTCAGCACTTTTTGGATCAACAAAACCTTCCGACTGCATCTTATACAACTCTTCTTCTAGAAATCCATTCAAGAATGCAGTCTTGACATCCATTTGCCAAATTTCATAATCATGAAATGCAGCAATAGCCAACATGATTCGGACAGACTTAAGCATCGCTACGGGTGAGAAAGTCTCATCGTAGTCAACCCCTTGAACTTGTCGAAAACCTTTCGCAACAAGTCGAGCTTTATAGACAGTAACATTACCATCAGCGTCAGTCTTCTTCTTAAAGATCCATTTATTCTCAATGGCTTGCCGATCATTGGGCAAGTCAACCAAAGTCCATACTTTGTTCTCATACATGGATCCCATCTCAGATTTCATGGCCTCTAGCCATTTTGCGGAATCTGGGCTCATCATCGCTTCCTCATAGTTCGTAGGTTCTTCATCGTCAAGTAACATGACCTCCAGAATAGGATTACCGTACCACTCTGGTGCGGATCTTACTCTGGTAGACCTACGAGGTTCAGCAGAAACTTGATCTGAAGTTTCATGATCAATATCATTAGCTTCCTCACTAATTGGTGTAGTTGTCACGGGAACCGGTTCTCGTGATGAACTACCTTCCAATAAGGGAGTAGATACAGTTATCTCATCAAGTTCTACTTTCCTCCCACTCACTTCTTTCGAGAGAAACTCCTTCTCTAGAAAGGATCCATTCTTAGCAACGAATGTCTTGCCTTCGGATCTGTGATAGAAGGTGTACCCAACAGTCTCTTTTGGGTATCCTATGAAGACACATTTCTCCGATTTGGGTTCGAGCTTATCTGGTTGAAGTTTCTTCACATAAGCATCGCAGCCCCAAACTTTAAGAAACGACAACTTTGGTTTCTTGCCAAACCACAGTTCATAAGGCGTCGTCTCAACGGATTTTGATGGTGCCCTATTTAACGTGAATCCGGCCGTCTCTAAAGCATAACCCCAAAACGATAGCGGTAAATCGGTAAGAGACATCATAGATCGCACCATATCAAGTAAAGTACGATTACGACGTTCGAACACACCATTTCATTGTGGTGTTCCAGGTGGCGTGAGTTGCGAAACTATTCCGCATTGTTTCAAATGTAAACCAAACTCGTAACTCAAATATTCTCCTCCATGATTAGATCGTAGAAACTTTATTTTCTTGTTACGATGATTTTCTACTTCACTCTGAAATTCTTTGAACTTTTCAAATGTTTCAGACTTGTGCTTCATTAAGTAGATATACCCATATCTGCTCAAATCATCTGTGAAGGTGAGAAAATAACGATATCCGCCACGAGCCTCAACATTCATCGGTCCACATACATCTGTATGTATGATTTCCAACAAATCTGTTGCTCTCTCCATAGTTCTGGAGAACGGTGTTTTAGTCATCTTGCCCATGAGGCACGGTTCGCAAGTACCAAGTGATTCATAATCAAGTGATTCCAGAAGTCCATCAGTATGGAGTTTCTTCATGCGTTTTACACCGATATGACCTAAACGGCAGTGCCACAAATAAGTTGCACTATCATTATCAACTCTGCATCTTTTGGCTTCAACATTATGAATATGTGTATCACTACTATCGAGATTCAATAAAAATAGACCACTCTTCAAGGGTGCATGACCATAAAAGATATTACTCATATAAATAGAACAACCATTATTCTCTGATTTAAATGAATAACCGTCTCGCATCAAACAAGATCCAGATATAATGTTCATGCTCAACGCTGGCACCAAATAACAATTATTCAGGTCTAAAACTAATCCCGAAGGTAGATGTGGAGGTAGCGTGCCGACCGCGATCACATCGACTTTGGAACCGTTTCCCACGCGCATCGCCATCTCGTCCTTGGCCTGTGCTCGCTTATTCCGTTGTCCCTGTTTCGAGTTGCAAATATTAGCAACAGAACCAGTATCAAATACCCAGGTGCTACTACGAGCTCTAGTTAGGTACACATCAATAACATGTATATCACATATACCTTTGCTCACTTTGCCATCCTTCTTATCCGCCAAATACTTGGGGCAGTTCCGCTTCCAGTGTCCAGTCTGCTTGCAGTAGAAGCACTCAGTTTCAGGCTTAGGACCAGACTTGGGTTTCTTCTCTTGAGCAGCAACTTGCTTGCCGTTCTTCTTGAAGTTCCCCTTCTTCTTCCCTTTGCCCTTCTTCTTGAAACTAGTGGTCTTGTTGACCATCAACACTTGATGCTCCTTCTTGATTTCTACCTCCGCGGCTTTCAGCATTGCGAAGAGCTCGGGAATAGTCTTGTTCATCCCTTGCATATTATAGTTCATCACGAAGCTCTTGTAGCTTGGTGGCAGTGATTGGAGAATTCTGTCAATGACACTATCATCAGGAAGATTAACTCCCAGTTGAATCAAGTGATTATTATACCCAGACATTCTGAGTATGTGTTCACTGACATAACTATTCTCCTCCATCTTGCAGCTATAGAACTTATTGGAGACTTCATATCTCTCAATCCGGGCATTTGCTTGAAATATTAACTTCAACTCCTGGAACATCTCATATGCTCCATGACGTTCAAAACGTCGTTGAAGACCCGGTTCTAAGCCGTAAAGCATGGCACTCTGAACTATAGAGTAGTCATCAGCTTTGCTCTGCCAGACGTTCTTAACGTCGTCAGTTGCATCAGCAGCAGGCTTGGCACCCAGCGGTGCTTCCAGGACGTAACTCTTCTGTGCAGCAATGAGGATAATCCTTAAGTTACGGACCCAGTCCGTGTAATTGCTACCATCATCTTTCAACTTTTCTTTCTCAAGGAACGCATTAAAATTCAACGGAACAACAACACGAGCTATCTATCTACAAACAAACATAGACAAGCAAGATACTATCAGGTACTAAGTTCATGATAAATTTAAGTTCAATTAATCATATTACTTAAGAACTCCCACTTAGATAGACATCTCTCTAGTCATCTAAGTGATCACGTGATCCAAATCAACTAAACCATAACCGATCATCACGTGAGATGGAGTAGTTTTCAATGGTGAACATCATTATGTTGATCATATCTACTATATGATTCACGCTCGACCTTTCGGTCTACGTGTTCCGAGGCCATATCTGCATATGCTAGGCTCGTCAAGTTTAACCTGAGTATTCTGCGTGTGCAAAACTGGCTTGCACCCGTTGTAGATGGACGTAGAGCTTATCACACCCGATCATCACGTGGTGTCTCGGCACGACGAACTTTGGCAACGGTGCATACTCAGGGACAACACTACTTGATAATTTTAGTGAGAGATCATCTTAAAATGCTACTGTCAATCAAAGCAAGATAAGATGCATAAAGGATAAACATCACATGCAATCAATATAAGTGATATGATATGGCCATCATCATCTTGTGCTTGTGATCTCCATCTCCGAAGCACCGTCGTGATCACCATCGTCACCGGCGCGACACCTTGATCTCCATCATAGCATCATTGTCGTTACGCCATCTATTGCTTCTACGACTATCGCTACCGCTTAGTGATAAAGTAAAGCAATTACATGGCGTTTGCATCTCATACAATAAAGCGACAGCCATATGGCTCCTGCCAGTTGCCGATAACTTTGGTTACAAAACATGATCATCTCATACAATAAAATATAGCATCACGTCTTGACCATATCACATCACAACATGCCCTGCAAAAACAAGTTAGACGTCCTCTACTCTGTTGTTGCAAATTTTACGTTGCTGCTACGGGCTTAGCAAGAACCGTTCTTACCTACGCATCAAAACCACAATGATAGTTTGTCAAATAGACTCCGTTTTAACCTTCGCAAGGACCGGGCGTAGCCACACTCGGTTCAACTAAAGTGAGAGAGACAGACACCCGCCAGCCACCTTTAAGCACGAGTGCTCGTAACGGTGAAACCAGTCTCGCGTAAGCGTACGCGTAATGTCGGTCCGGGCCGCTTCATCTCACAATACCGCTGAACCAAAGTATGACATGCTGGTAGGCAGTATGACTTATATCGTCCACAACTCACTTGTGTTCTACTCGTGCATATAACATCAATGCATAAAACCTAGGCTCGGATGCCACTGTTGGGGAACGTAGTAATTTCAAAAAATTTCCTATGCACACGCAAGATCATGGTGATGACATAGCAATGAGAGGGGAGAGTGTTCGTCCACGTACCCTCGTAGACCGTAAGCGGAAGCATTATCACAACGCGGTTGATGTAGTCGTACGTCTTCACGATCCGACCGATCCAAGTACCGAACGTACGGAGCCTCTGAGTTCAGCACACGTTCAGCTCGATGACGATCTCCGGCCTTCGATCCAGCCGAGCTCCGGAGATGACTTCCGTCAGCACGACGGCGTGGTGACGATGATGATGTTCTACCGGCGCAGGGCTTCGCCTAAACTCCGCGACGATATGACTGAGGTGGAATATGGTGGAAGGGGGCACCGCACACGGCTAAGGAATGATCCGTAATCAACTTGTGTGTCTATGGGGTGCCCCCCGCCCCCGTATATAAAGGAGCCAGGGGGGAGGAGGCCGCCGGCCTAAGGGGGCGCGCCAAGGGGGGAGTCCTACTCCCACCGGGAGTAGGACTCCCCTTTTCCAAGTTGGAGTAGGAGAGAAAGGGGGAAAGAGGAGGAGGAGGGGAAGGAAAGGGGGGGCGCCGCCCCCCTTCCCTTGTCCTATTCGGACTAGGAGGGGGAGGGGCGCGCGGCCCCCTCCTGGCTCCTTCCTCTTCTCCCTCTTGGCCCATGTAGGCCCATTAACCCCCCGGGGGGTTCCGGTAACCTCCCGGTACTCCGGTAAAATGTCGATTTCACCCGGAACCATTCCGATGTCCAAACACAGGCTTCCAATATATCAATCTTTATGTCTCGACCATTCCGAGACTCCTCGTCATGTCCGTGATCACATTTGGGACTCCGAACAAACTTCGGTACATCAAAACTTATAAACTCGTAATAAAACTGTCATCGAAACGTTAAGCCTGCGGACCCTACGGGTTCGAGAACTATGTAGACATGACCTAAAACCATTCTCGGTCAATAACCAATAGCGGGACCTGCATGCCCATATTGGTTCCTACATATTCTACGAAGATCTTTATCGGTCAAACCGCATAACAACATACGTTGTTCCCTTTGTCATCGGTATGTTACTTGCCCGAGATTTGATCGTCGGTATCCAATACCTAGTTCAATCTCGTTACCGGCAAGTCTCTTTACTCGTTCCGTAATATATCATCTCATAACTAACTCATTAGTTACATGCTTGCAAGGCTTAGGTGATGAGTATTACCGAGAGGGCCCAGAGATACCTCTCCGACAATCGGAGTGACAAATCCTAATCTCGAATTATGCCAACCCAACATGTACCTTCGGAAACACCTGTAGAGCACCTTTATAATCACCCAGTTACGTTGTGACGTTTGGTAGCACACAAAGTGTTCTTCCGGTAAACGGGAGTTACACAATCTCATAGTTGCAGGAACTTTGTATAAGTCATGAAGAAAGCAATAGTAGTATACTAAACGATCAAGTGCTAGGCTAACGGAATGGGTCATGTCAATCACATCATTCTCCTAATGATGTGATCCCACTAATCAAATGACAACACATGTCTATGGTTAGGAAACATAACCATCTTTGATTAGTGAGCTAGTCAAGTAGAGGCATACTAGTGACTATATGTTTGTCTATGTATTCACACATGTATCATGTTTCTGGTTAATACAATTCTAGCATGAATAGTAAACATTTATCATGATATGAGGAAATAAATAATAACTTTATTATTGCCTCTAGGGCATATTTCCTTCAGGGCTGATGTCAGGGCCTGCATGGCGACAGTGCCGCGCCGGACGGAGATCTCCGTCGGTACGGTGCACTGTGGCCATGCCTGCCCTTAAATAACAGAGTGGTTGGAGTTGCGGGCCGACTCCCCATAGTCGGCCTCTTCGGAGTCGCTTCTGGGACTCGGCTTGTCTTAAGGCCGCCTCTTGGACTCGGCTCGTCTTGGAGTCGCCTCTTGGACTCGCCTCGTCTTGGAGTCGCCTCTTGGACTCGGCTTATCTTGGAGTCGCCGCAGGTGTTTGAGGGGCGCAGCTTGCCCCGATGTCTTGAAAGGTTCTGGGACTTGGGTTAGCCTACCCGTGGCCCATTACTCCGACAGTAGTCCCCGAAGCTGGTGAGGCTCCAATATCGATACGTCGTGGGCCTCAACAGTTTCATTCTCCCGGTGGTGGGACTTAGGCCTTGCCCGCCGTCTTCCTTCAAGCCGACTGGCTAGAGTCGGATCCTCAGAGGGCCGCCTTGCCTCTTGAGGAGTTTGAAAGCCGCGGCGGGAACCAGGCGGCGTGCCTGGTACGCTTCCCGCGGTCGTCCGTCTCGGCCCCATCGCGCGGCGCCACGTGGCAGGGGCAGTCTGCCCGCCAACGCGCGCGACGGGATAGGCCGTCAGGCGGGGCCCGCCACTACCGTGCCTCGGCGCGCGAACGGATCCGTTGCGGCTGAGCGGGCGGTTGGGTTCCCCACGTCGTTACTGCGCGCAGTAACTTCATGGGGTAAATCGTGGGTAGCATGGGGTATTGCGCGCAGTTAATCCCACGCCGCCCCATCGGCTTCTCAGCCTTTGGGCTTATAAATAGGCGGGGGTAGCGGGATGGCGAAGCGCGCGCTCGTTCTTCCCTGCTTCCCCCGCTTCCTTCTGCCTCTTCTTCTTCCTGCCTCCGCTGTACCACGCCGCACCGCACCGCAGCGATGAGCTCCTCCTCCGCCGCGGCGCCTGCCGTTCGCTCCAGCGTGTGGGACGGCTCTACGGTGGACGATGACGCCATCGAGCACCTCCGCAGGACGCGCCGGCTCCCCGGGGCGAACCTGGTGCGAGCCCGCGTCGCGCCGGAGGGGGAGATAAGGCCGGCGCCGGAGGAGGGCGAGCGGGTCATATTCTGCTCGCACCTCATGCACGGCATGGGCCTGCCGGCGAGCGGCTCCCTCCGTTCTTTCTTGGAGTTCAACGGACTCCAGCCGCACCACCTCACTCCGAACATGGTGGTGCTGCTGGCCGCCTTCGTCACCCTGTGCGAGGGCTTTCTTGGCATTCTCCCCACCATTGAGCTGTGGGGAGAGTTCTTCCAATCGAAGCTCGGCACACACGTCGCTGGCATACCGGCTCAGTGCGGCGCCTTCATCGCCATGCGAAGGTCGACCGCCGACAATCCATTCCCCTCCATCGCGCTGATCTAATCGGTGAAGATGTGGCAGCGGTCGTACTTCTACGTGAAGAACGTCGCCACGGAAGGCGACTGGGTCAACCTGCCGCACTATGAAGCCGGCGCGCTGGCTGGGAGGCTTCCCAGCTGGTCGAATCGGGCCAAGACGCTGACTCCTGCCGGTGCCGCCGCCGTCGCGTGACTCTGAGTGCTGACGCAGTCGGAAGGCCTGGTCGGAGCCGACTTGCTGGCCGCCTTCGTGGCGCGCCGAGTCCTCCCACTCCAAGGTCGATCTCATCTGATCTGTCAGATGAGTGATCACCGAGACCCGAGCCGGATGTGCACCAGGGAGATGCCCCACGCGGAGGTGGCGAACATGGTGAATCACACTGCGAACTGCGAGCTCACGGAAGACTGGTAGTTCGGCAAGGAGTCGTACTCACGCGCCAACCCTCCGCCCGTGGTAAGTCAAATCTTTTGTCTTCTGTTTTTCTTTGTAGCCGAATCTGACTTCTGATCTTCTTGGTCCTTCGAGTCAAAACCCCCTCATCCAGCCTGCAGCCGGCGCCACGGGGCCGCCCCGCGAGTTCGCTCCAGATCGAGCGGAGAGCGACATGAACGACCCTGACTTGGGGGCGGCGGCGATGGAGGCCGACGCCGAAGGCGGAGGAGGAGGAGGAGCGGAAGGCGGCTTCCGGCCCTCGGCGACCTTCGCCGACTGGCCAGAGGACAAGGTCGACATCGAAGTTGTCCCGCGCCGCCAACCGAAAGCCGGCCATCCAGGCGCGAGTTCCTCCGCCGGCTTGGCCGGTCAAGTCGGCACGAAGAAGCGCCGGGCCGCGCCGAGTTCGCTCGGCGGTCCGCCGAAGAAGTTCAAGGGGGCGGCCACCGCAACCAAGCGGGAGGAGGCGATCGCGAAGGCCATCCGCTTCCGCAAGGAAGTGAAGAAGCCGCCGCTAGTCTCTGCGTAAGCGTCCACTGCCTTTGTCTTGTTTCCTTTGATGAATCTTACCCGAGTTTTTTTTTCATTCCTTTTTTGCTTCAGGGCCCCTCTTTCTCTCGAGAGGGTCGCCGTCCCCTCTGTCATGAGGTCGGCCGAGACGTCCGCCAATACTCGGCGGATTGACCCCGCTGCCAACCTCCGGGAGGCGACGGAGCGCAACGCGCGGGAGAAGTGCGGCGAGGAAGAGGCCGACCGTCTGTTGAAGGCGGAGGCCGAGAAAGCGGCGGCCTCCGCCCAGAAGAAGCTGGAGGAGGCCGAAGCCGCCGCTGCAGCAAAACAGCGGGCGAAGGAGACCGCGTGCCACCAGTCGGCGTTGCTTGTCGTCCCGTTGAACTCCGCGCCGCCGCCCCCGGAGTTCACGGGGCAGATTGGAGAAGTCGGCGGGGAGCACTCCATCGTGGAGAAGGACGGTGGCGAAGCCTCCGCGTCGGGCACGGCCACGCCGCCACCGCCGCCTCCGCCGCATGGCAAGCAGCCAGCAGGCCCGCCAGTGCCGCCGACTGAGGACGAGGCGGTGGCAAGGCTGCTCCTTCAAGTCGCCTCACCAGCGCGCCGCCGTCTCGAGAAGGCGGTTTTGGCGCCACGCCCCTTGGAAGCCGGCGCCGCCAGCTCGGCCATTCCAGATGCTGAGGCATCAAGTGCTGCGCCTACTGGATGGGTGCGAGGAGGCGGCGACGGTCCGCTGAACCAGGCGCTCCTGGATGTGCAGGCGAAGCTGCGAGCTGAAGGCAAAGCCATCCAGAGCTGCACCAAGGCGCATCTGGCTTTGCGAGCGTCTGGTGTGTTTTCTTTTGTTGACTTTTTCTTTTCTCGCTCTTCTCTGTGGGGGCGCGCCAGCGCACCCACTGGGTGTAGTCCCCGAGTTTCGGGCCGGTTGCTGAGCAGGCGGCCCGAAACTCAGTCTGGTGAGTTCCTCAGTTTTGTCTTTGTCTGATTGTTTATCACAGGAGTATCACAACCTCCACGTCACCGCCTTCAACCGCAACATTGAGCAGCTGGGGAAGCGGACTGCCGACTTGTCGGAGAGCCGGAGTAAGTTCTTCTTCTTTCTCGCGGGGGCACGCTAGCGCACCCGCGGGCTGTAGTCCCCGAGATTCGGGCCGACATCTGAGCAGTCGGGCCGGATCTTCCTGGCGACCTTCCTTGTTGACGACTTAACGTCTTCCTTTTTGTTCTTCACAGGCCAATGCCGCTCTTCAGGAGCGGTTGGGCGAAGTCAGCACGGCCCTACGCGCCAAGGAGGAGGAGTGCGGCAAGCTTGCCACAGAGCGCGACTTGCTGGCCGCACAGTTGGCGGAGCAGAAGGAGCTGCTTAAGGCGGCTCAGGACGAGGCGGAGAAGAAAGAGACCGCTCTCCTGGCCGAGTTCAAGATCGAGCGCTCCTCCTGGATTGACAAGAAGGCGATGCTAACTTCCGGCTTCCATGAGATCGAAGACATTGTCGATGGTGAGTTTCTTTGCTTTCTTTCTTCGAACCGCCGACTGCAAGTCAAGCCGATTTCTGATTCTTTCCTTTGCTTCTTTCTTGTTTTGGCAGACTTCTTCCTCGGCCACTCGCAAGCGGTCAATCGAGCCATCGAGGCTGATCGCGAGGCGCGGAGGGCAAATGGCGAGGAGATTGCCGCCAACGCTCCCCTGACCGTCGATGAGCAGCTCCTGAGCATCGAGACTCGCCTGCGGCCGGCCCATGAGATGTTGCACCGGCTTCAACGCGCTGGGGCCCAGGCGATCTCCGCCCTGTGGCCGGGCATGCCGGCCCTGCGCACTCCCAGTCGAACTGCCGACTGGCTGGAGGTCGCAGCTGGCCGTCTTGAGGCTTGGAAGGGTTCCTCGGCCCGGGCTGGAGCGCGTCGGGCCTTGGAATTCGTCAAGGTTTGGTATCCAGGGCTGGACCTATACCGGCTAGCTGCGTTCCGGTCAGAGGCCTAGGCAGAACTGGCGGCTGTGGAAGGCGCCCTCGTCGAGCGTGCGGCGGCGATCGCCGACTACACCGACACCAGCGTCTTTGTTCCTGAATGGGGCGCGAACGGCGAAGAGGTGCCGCCGGAGTGGTTCGGGATGAACCCGGACTATGACGAGGACTCGGCGGAGGTGATCGGCTCCAGCACCGAGGAGGAAGACGAGGCGGGGGACGAAGACGAGACGGAGGCGCCAGAAGACAGAGCGGACGACCAGCCTCAGCTCGATCGCGCCTCCAGCAACGAGCCGCGTCCGACCGGGCCGGCTGCCGCCGGAGACGATCAAGCCGAGACTGCCCAGCCGGCCGCTCCGGCGCCTGACACCGCCATCTCCGCCGACCCTCCGAACCCGCCTGCCGCTTCTTAGGCTTCCGTTCTGTCTTTTACTTTATCTGCTTTCATGGTCTTTGAAGAACTTGTTAATTTGCACAATTCCACCCGCGGGGTGTATCTTGAACTTGGCCAGAGGCCTATGTTATGTAAATATCTATCTGACTTCTATCTTTCCTTGTTCATTGCTCTTTTGGCTTTTTCCTTTGCCGCCTTTCCATAGTCGCCGCTTTGCCAGACGAACAGCCGCTCTGCGGACTGCCGCTGGGTCAAATGCTTGGCTACTTTAGGGAAGGCAAGTACTTGGCCTTTTTTAGAGTTTTTTAACAAGTTGGATAGAAGGCGGCAAGTCGACTATTCGAGAGTCTGCTCTGCAGAGAGAGGCTGGAAGCCGGCTTGGGCTATGCATATGCTTTGAGTCCTTAGCCATTTTTTCGTGTGTGCGCTCGTTCTTGCTTACTCTCTGCCTACCAACAGTCGCTCTACGAGCTGCGGCTTTCGACAGGAGACGGCTTAAGCGCCGCACACTACTTGTTCGACTGCAGGAAGCATTTCATAGCGCAAGATGGCGAGTCCCCGGGCCGACTAGTCGAACCCGGTGCCAAGCGGCATAACAAAGAGTAGCATACTCGGAGGCATAATTCTTATCATACAGATAACAAAAAGGGCAGTCCCCGAGCTCGTCTCGGGGGCCCAAAGTCTCGGTACTTTAATACAAAGGATAGCGTGGTACATACTGCATCAACTGTAAAATCTTCGGAGGAGATTTGCGTTCCATGGTCGTTCTGACTCCTTGCCGGAGTCGTCCCTCTTGCGCGCTCGAGGCTTCTGAGCATCGATTAGGTAGTAGGAGTCGTTGCCCAGCACTTTGCTGATGATGAAGGGTCCTTCCCAAGGTGCCGACAACTTGTGCTGGCCGGCTGTCCGCTGAATCAGCCGGAGCACAAGGTCGCCCTCTTGGAAATATCTCGGCCTGACCTTCCGTATCGGCGCAGACTCTGCTGGTAGATGCTGGACCGGCTGAGTGCCAACAGCCGGCCCTCTTCCAGCAGATCGACACCGTCTTGACGTGCTTCTTCTACTTCCTCTTTGGTGTACATGGTGACTCGCGGGGAGTCGAATTCTATGTCCGTCGGGATGACAGCTTTGGCACCGTAGACGAGGAAGAAAGGTGTGAAGCCAGTTGACTTGTTTGGAGTCGTGCGGAGACTCCAGAGGACGGCTAGCAGCTCCTCAAGCCAACAGCCGGCCGAACGCTCGAGTGGTTCGACCAGTCGAGGCTTAATGCCGGACAGAATGAGGCCGTTTGCTCGCTCCACCTGGCCGTTTGACTGCGGATGGGCAACGGACGCTAAGTCCAGTCGGATGCCCTGCGTCGCGCAGAAACGGGCCAAGGCTCCTTTGGCAAAATTTGTGCCATTGTCGGTGATGATGCTGTGCGGTATGCCGTACCGCACCATGATGTTGGCGATGAAAGTCACTGCAGTCGGACCGTTCAACTTTTTGATGGGCTTTGCTTCTATCCACTTGGTGAACTTGTCCACCGTGACAAGCAGATGAGTTAGGCCTCCTCGGGCCATCTTGAATGGTCCCACCATGTCCAGGCCCCAAACTGCAAAGGGCCAGGCGATGGGGATTGTCTTCAGCGCGGAAGCCGGCTGAAGCGGCTTGGAGCGGAACTTCTGGCACCCCTTGCATTTTTGGACTAACTCTTTAGCCTCTTCCAGGGCAGTCGGCCAGAAGAAACTGTGCCGACAGGCTTTGGAGACGAGTGCTCTTGAAGCCGCATGGTGCCCGCACTCGCCCTGATGGATGTCTCTGAGAATTGCTTGGCCTTGCTCTGGCTCCACGCAGCGCTAGTAGACACCAGTGACGCTGCGCCTGACCAGCTCTCTGTTGATTATGGTGTAGGCTGCCGCTCGGCGTTGCACTTGCCGAGCCAAGATTTCATCAGTTGGCAGCTCTCTGTTTACTAGAAACTTGAGGATGGACTGCGCCCATGAGGGTGCTGCTATTTCTTCAACCACCACCACTGCGACTTGGACAAGGGCGGCTGGGCTGGGAGGCGGCGGGCTGGAGTCTGCGGCCGCTTGCTGGATTGACGAAGTCCCCGGGCCGACTAGCGCAGTCCCCGGGCCGAGTTCTGAAGTCCCCGGGCCGGCTTCAACTGTGATTTTCTTGGGGCCGTGAGGGAGTCCTGGACTAGGGTGTGTCCGGACTATCATCATCGGCCGGACTCCAAGACTATGAAGATACAAGATTGAAGACTTCGTCCCGTGTCCGGATGGGACTTTCCTTGGCGTGGAAGGCAAGCTTGGCGATACGGATATGTAGATCTCCTACCATTGTAACCGACTCTGTGTAACCCTAGCCCTCTCTGATGTCTATATAAACCGGAGGATTTTAGTCTGTAGGACACACAACCATTACAACAATCATACCATAGGCTAGCTTCTAGGGTTTAGCCTCCTTGATCTCGTGGTAGATCCACTCTTGTATTACCCATATCATCAATATCAATCAAGCAGGAGTAGGGTTTTACCTCCATCGAGAGGGCCCGAACCTGGGTAAAAAAATCGTGTCCCTTGTCTCCTGTTACCATCCGCCTAGACGCATAGTTCGGGACCCCCTACCCGAGATCCGCCGGTTTTGACACCGACATTGGTGCTTTCATTGAGAGTTCCTCTGTGCCGTCGCGATCAGGAAGGATGCCTCTTCCCGTCTTTAAAGACGGAACCATCACCAAAGGAGCTTTGGCCGCCGGCCAAACTATTCGGCTAGGTGGTTTTCTCATGACCGCCTGTTCGGCCATCACTTCGACGACGACCTCTCGGGTCTTCAAAAACAATCTTCACGTCAACTCGGAATTCTCTGAGCAGCTGGATCCAATAGCGCTCTCGTCCGTAAACGAGCTCTTGGATCGCATCGCCGCCCTGGGAGTCGCTACAGACTACAATCAGATTGGGCTTAAAACCGATCTGAGAGAGATTAACTCTCCCCAGGTTACCCACCACATTACGGTGGTAGAGGAACAACGCGGCAACTCTCCTTCTGTATTGAAAACTAGTCATGTCCGGACTCCCGAACCCTCCATGCCGGATTCCCGCGGAGGGACGGACGTCGATCAAGCACTGAACCTAAAGTCAGGCATCGGACCAAACTCATTGGACAACGTCCAGCAATCCAAGCTTCCAAATTCGGAAACTTTTTGGCCCTTGAGCCTCGAGATGGGTAGGATTCCGGACTTAATTCCACCCACCCACCCAGACATATGCGATCTATCTCAAATCCGGCAAGAGCCCGCTGAAACAGTACATCATTACTGGGCCAGATTCCTCCTGGTCATGTACAGGATAAAGGACTGCCAAGAGGAAAACGCAATTTCAATCTTCTGCAATAATTGCACGGACGAGGCAATCTTGAACGCCGTCAGTCGTCGTGAAATTACACGCTTCACCGATCTGGCGTCCATAGTACGAAAGTACTGTGCGATGGAGAGTTTCCGGAAAACCGAAACTAAGTTTTGGGACAATCTGGCCCTGAATACAACCCTAGTCCAAAACAAAAGGGTGCATCACACTCAGGCAGCAGGTACAAAAACCAAAAAGCAAAAACCCCATAAAGGGCATGGAACCGTACTGGAGGGATGGCTCAGCGGACCCTGTAAAATTCACAGTACAGAAGACGCCACTCCAACACATAGCCTTCGAGCATGTTGGATACTGCGGCAGGTGGCCAAAAGTGGCGAAGAGCTTCTAGCCCCGGAGAACCACTCCAACAGTACCAGTATGGTGTCAACCGTCTTCAAAACTTTCGCATCAAATAATATGCGGAAACAAACAATCTGCAGCCTCGCCGAAGTCTACCAAGTAGCAACAACAAACCCATGGAGCGACACGGCCATCACCTTCAACGCCAGCGACGAACCTAAATTCCGAACAGCCCGAGCACCAGCCGCATTGGTCCTCAGTGCAATAGTGGACGACTTTCGTCTTACCAAGGTACTCATGGATGGCGGCATCAGATTAAACCTCATCTACGAGGAAACTCTTCAAAAAATGGAAATAGACTGGAGCCGCACTGAGCGAAGCAGCACAACCTTTAGAGGAATAATCCCTAGCCGGGAAGCACGCTGCATAGGAAAAATCACACTTGATGTGGTGTTCGGCTCGCCGGACAATTACAGGTCTGAAGAGGTCACGTTCCAAGTGGCCCCATTCAGCAGCGGATATCACGCTATATTAGGACGAGAGGCATTCACAATTTTTCAAGCCATACCCCATTACGGGTACATGAAGCTTAAGATGCCCGGGCCCGGCGGAATAATCACTCTCGTTAGTGATCCGGACACAGCACTCCGCGCTGAAAACAAGACAGCCGCATTAGCCCTGGAAGCACTATCCGAAGCCCTAGCGGCGGAGGAACTCACTGCGCTACGCTCTACGGTGAATAGGGATGATGTGATACTCGATAAGAGATCCAAGTCCACCTCCTTTAAACCAGCGGATGAAATAGTAAAATTCCAGGTCCATCCAACGGACCCAACAAAGACGGCTTCCATCGGGGCACAGTTGAACCCTTATGTAGACGCCGCACTACGAGAATTCCTTCGGGAAAATTGGGACATCTTTGCCTGGCACCCTTCAGATATGCCAGGAATCCCATGCAGATTGGAAGAACACAGCCGAAACATCCTAAAATGATTCAAGCCAGTCAAACAGGCTCTTCGGCGATTTTCCGAACCCAAAAGACAGGCAATGGGAGAAGAGCTAGCCAAACTACTGGAAGCCGGATTCATCAGAGACATCAAACATCCAGACTGGCTAGCAAACCTTGTAATGGTACCAAAGAAGGACAAATCCTGGCGCCTATGTGTCGATTTTAAAGACCTCAACAAGGCCTGCCCAAAGGATCCCTTCCCCCTTCCCCGCATCGACCAAATAATCGATGCTACTGCAGGGCACGATTCATTGTGCTTCCTTGACGCATACTCCGGCTATCATCAAATCAAGATGGCGGAGGCGGACCAAGCCGCAATGGCATTCATTACTCCATATGGACCATTCTGCTTCAACATGATGCCCTTCGGACTCAAAAACGCCGGCGCAACATATCAGTGCATGATTCAGACATGTCTGGCTACCCAGATCGGCAAAACAGTAGCGGCATACATAGACGATGTCGTCGTCAAAACCAAACACGTCGAAACTCTAGTAGACAATTTGAGGCTCGCATTCGACAACCTCCGAGCATATGACATTAAGCTGAATCCGGAAAAATGCGTTTTCGGCGTACCAGCCGGAAAGCTCCTGGGCTTCATTGTATCCAGTAGAGGAATTGAAGCAAACCCAGCCAAGATCCGAGCTCTGTCACAGCTAGATATTCCAAAAGACCTTAAACAAATACAAAAATTGACTGGATGCGTGGCGGCTCTAAGCCGCTTCATCTCCCGTTTGGGAGAAAAGGCATTGCCCCTCTATCGCCTCCTCAGGCGCACCAAACACTTCGAGTGGACGGATGCTGCCACTACCGGACTCGAAGAAATGAAAGCCATATTGGCAACAAATCCGGTCCTGGCTGCGCCTAACCTGGGCGAACCGATGTTGTTATATATCGCGGCAACACATCAAGTTGTAAGCGCGGTGCTCGTCGTCGAACGAGAAATAGAAGGGCATAAATTCCCTCTTCAAAAACCAGTGTACCACGTATCCACTGTCTTAACTCCCTGCAAGTCCCGGTACCCGCATTATCAAAAGATAGCGTACGCGGTGTTCATGGCATCCCGGAAGCTTCGACACTACTTTCAAGAGTGTTCGATAACAGTGGCCTCCGAAGTGCCCCTCAACAACATTATAAACAACCGCGACGCGACGGACAGGATTGCAAAATGGGCCATTGAGCTCTTACCATTTGATATAACTTACAAACCTCGGCGAGCTATAAAGTCGCAAGTCTTGGCTGACTTTGTCGCTGAATGGACTGAAGCCGAACTCCCTAAAGAGTACGGCGCATACTCCAATTGGATTATGCATTTCGACGGCTCCAAAATGTTGGCCGGCTTGGGGGCTGGCGTTGTATTGACGTCCCCAACCGGAGACACAGTCCAATACGTACTTCAGATAATGTACACGGACTCCAACAATGCAGCCGAATACGAGGCCCTCCTACATGGCCTCCGAATGGCAATCTCCATGGGCATTCAACGCCTAGAGGTGCGCGGGGATTCAAACCTTGCAATATCCCAAGTAAATGGAGACTTTGACGCCAAGGATCCGAAAATGGCAGCCTATCGTAACGCTGTCCTAAAAATGTCTGCTCGGTTCGAAGGACTCGAATTCCACCACGTAGCCCGGGATAATAACCAAGTAGCCGACGTATTGGCACGCATCGGCGTGAAACGCAACGCTGTCCCTCCAAACATCTTCCTGGAACGGCTCTTTAAGCCATCTGTACTATGGGAAGAGGAGTCCGGAAATAACAACCAGGAAGCAACCGCACCACGCAACACAGAACAATCTGACATAATCGGCGGCTCAGCCGATGAAATAACACCTTCAGCCCACGAAATAATGGCAGTAATCGCCCAGTGGACAGAGCCATTCCTAGACTACTTAATTAGGCAGGAACTTCCCAAAGACCAAAATGAGGCCCGCTGCATACTTCGGCGATCTAAAGCCTACAAGGTCCACGAGGGGGAACTTTATAAGAAAAGCACAACCGGAGTCCTTCAAAGGTGTATCTCCGAAGAGGAAGGGCGAAACCTTCTGGCTGAAATTCATGCCGGACTAGGCGGACACCACGCTGCAGCCCGGGCCCTTGTAGGCAAGGCCTTTCGTATAGGATTTTATTGGCCGACGGCCCGGGCAGATGCTCAGGACTTAGTCCAAAGATGCGTTGGTTGTCAGCTCTTTGCTAATCAGAGCCATATGCCACCCACTGCCCTCAAAACTATACCCATTACCTGGCCGTTCGCGGTCTGGGGGCTTGACATGGTTGGACCCCTTAAAGGGGGAACCCACAAGCAAAAGTACCTACTGGTCATGGTGGATAAATTCACCAAATGGATAGAGGCTAAGCCAGTTAAAACGGCAGACTCCGGACCAGTGATAGACTTCATATCTGGGGTAGTACACCGTTACGGTGTCCCCCACAGCATCATTACCGATAACGACACGAACTTCACGGCCGACAAGGTCAAACTCTGGTGCAAAAATATGGGCATTAAGCTCGACTACGCTTCAGTTTACCACCCTCAAACCAACGGTCAAGTGGAATGAGCAAATGGTCTAATAATGAGCGGCATCAAACCCAGGCTAGTGCGGTCCCTTACGGAATCTAACACGCATTGGGTAGAGGAGCTCGACTCCGTACTCTGGGGGCTGCGGACCACGCCAAACCATACTACCGGATTCACACCATTTTTATGGTATACGGCGCAGAGGCAGTTTTGCCCTGCGACATAATTCATGACTCACCTCGAGTGCGCATGTACGAAGAAAGAGAAGCCGAGCTGGATCGGCAGGACAGCTTGGACGCATTGGAGGAGGAACGCGATGTGGCAAAGGCCCGTTCCGCATTCTATCAGTAGCAGGCTCGAAGATATCAAAGCAGAGAAGTACGGGCTAAAACTTACAATGTTGGCGAACTAGTTCTACGCCTACCGTACAAGAAAAAGGACAAACTCAAGCCCAAATGGGAAGGTGCCTTCATCATCGACCAAGTCCTGACCGGCGGAGCATACCGTCTGCGGAATGCATCGGACAACCGACTCGAGCCGAACCCATGGAACGCAGCCCGCCTCCGAAGATTCTACGCCTAGCGCCGGACTAAGAGTTTGTTTTATTCCTCCACATTTTCACACTTCAGCTGTCTTTTGTTTCTCTCTCTTCTCTTACCTTTTTCATAAAAGCCCTTGAGGGCCTATTTGCGCATTGTTCGCACACACCTGAAGTGCTACCCGCACTCATTATACCTGGGGGCTTCTCTAATAGAAGCTTACTTATAAGGGCTCCATGCCCAGCACATGTGTCAAACTTCCACATGTACCTTTTATTCACCATTATATGCATCGATATGACTTAAGTTTTGGCCAAGCTGGGTTGCCTGGCTCCTCTGCTTACCCCTACGTTCCCGATTGTTCGGCTAGGAGGTAAAGGGAGCACCTCTGCGATTGTTACTGCCGGGTCAGCCGGATGTGTACCTCAGACTGGGTGAAGCCGAAAGCTAGCGTTCTTAAGAGAATATTCGGTCGGTGACTTGAAAGATGATTTTTTACACATTTATCTATCTGCCCCCAGATGTTTTCCTGCTTTTTTCGCAGTCCGGACATGCACTTTAGGGCATGCCTGCCAAGGAAAGGAACCCTTAACGGAAATATTCTCCCTGGAAAATGTTTCTTACTAACCATGTAATATAACATAACTAGTTGGGCACTTGTCTGATAAAGCACTAATGACCCCTACGCCTGGTCTCCATGCATGTCCCGGTTTTGTCATAACCGAGAAGGTATTCGGACACACTCCGGACTCTAGGGTCCCGAGGTCGAAGCGAAAAGGTCGGCAAAGACAAACGATCTACAATCCGGCTAGAAGGCATTTTACATGTCATTTTAAATACATCGTCAAATTGACTGACTGTACTCCTCCTCAATCCCGTCTAACAGGCTGTCTAATTTACAGTCCCGTTGGGAATATTTAGCGGCCAACTCTACTTGGCCGTACACTAAGCTCACAGGGATCTCCTTCCCATCGGGCCCCACAGGTCCGACCTCGGCCATGTGGTTTGGATCCGCCTTCTTGTACCGCGTCTTCACCATGGCCCAGGCCTCCCTGGCACCTTGACGGCAGGCCGATATCTTCCATAAACAGAAGTGTTGCCGCGCTCCCTGAAGCTTCTCCGCAAGCTCTCCAAGGCCCTCGGGTAGGGAGACGGATGGCCATAGGGCCTGGACGACGCCACTCATCGCCTGCCGAACACGTTCGAGCAGTTGCACCAGCTCGGGAAGTTGGTCACCCGTCGAACCGGGCATTTCCTCCGCAGGGCGCCTGTGAGCGCACCTACAGACATATTTCTGTCAATAGGCTTCCTCGCTGAACTCTTCTTTTCAAAAGAATTCGCTCAAGCTCTTACCATAGATGCCGCGACGAAGCCGCTGATTCTCCTTCACGGAGCCAGACAGCTCGGCCCGAACACCTTTCAGCTCTTCCCCAAGCTGGGTATGGGCATCCTGGAGTTTCTTCCTCTCCTGCTGCACCTTCTTAAGCACCCTCTCGCCGGCCTTCAGCTGGCGTAGTAGGTGTTGCTTGTCCGGATCCAGTCCGGCAACATCTGCAATATCATTGTCAGACTTACACGCACGCCGCACACCTCTTATCTTTTTGAAATAATGTGTTACCAGGAGGGGTCTCTGTGTCTCCTCCTGCGGCAGCGAGTGCGGCCTCAAGTTGGGCCTTGCACTCTTGTAGCTCCTGGGACAATTGGGTATTCTTCTCTGTAAGATCCTGCACATTAAAAGATCCTTAAATCAGTTATTTTAACTACTTTAAGTCTCGGGGGCTACTGGCATATACCGCTATTATAATCCCTTACCCGTATGTCTTTTACATACTGCTCCGTGGCTCTGGTCAAACCATCTTGAGCAGCACGGAGGTGCGCGTCTCCCGCGTTAAAGGCATTCAACGCCTCAGGGGAGAAACACGCGTCACGAAAAACTCCCATGCCAGAAGACCTAGTGAACGCCCGTTTAGCAGGGCTGCTGGTTCCGGCACCGCACGTGGTGCCGGAGAAGAAGGCCAAGAAGGTGGCCGCGGGGACTCGAAAGAGTTCCCGTAATCAGGCGTCCGACGATGAGGCGGACTCCTCCCCCGAAGACGAGGAGGAGGAAGAGGACTCTCTCCCGGAGGAGGGAGAGAAGAAGAGGAAGGCTTCCCCGATAGGGGAGGCCGAAGGGTCCAAGAGGGGGAGAACCATTCCCCCGGACAGTTTCGTCAACACCACCGTTGGCGAGGAGGAGTGGCCTTCAAGGGCCAGGCGTCCGGCCAGATCGTAAGTATCCGGATCCTTAATATGCAATTTCTTTCGTGTCGCGTAGTGTCCTTCTAATGCCGCATTCTGTCTGTAGTCCGGCCGATGATGATCTCCCTGCTTCATCGAGCGGGTCGTTGGCCCCGTCGGATGTGGATTCACTTCCGACTGCCTCTACCCCCCGCGCCGACGAGGACGCCGAGGTGGGATCCCAGAGAGGGACCCATCAGGAGGAGGCTCCGGAGGCGCCGTCAGGCAGCCTCCCGGACTTTGCGCTGGACTCTACATCGGAACCCGCAGTGGTTCCTGAGTCCGGCAAGCGGCCCCTTCGAAAGAAGGGCAAGACCGTGACACCGGCGACCTCCGTACAACCGGAGGCGCCGGATAACTTGTTGGAGGCGCTTAAAGGCGCTTCCATCAAGGAAGAACACCACACTATCATGAGTGCGGTGATTCAGAAGGTTCAGCTCGCCAAGAGCGGGCTGACCGAGGCCTGCAGCAGCCTTCTAACAGGCTTTGAGGTAAGAAGTTAAAATTATGTAATGTAATACCGCATAGACAGTAGCCCCTGATGCTCAGTTCGGTGTTCGGAAAGAAAAGCCGTACTAAGGATCTAACAAGATATACGCAAGGTTGCTTAAAATATGTCAATATGGGTTTGCAGGCTGCGCTGCTGACCTCTGCCGCACTAACGGCGGAGGTCGATGTGCTGAAGCAGGATCTCGAGCGGTCCGAGCGAGAGCTCGGCCATGCGAAGAAGCAGCTCGAGGACAAAGAAGGTGAGTAACACCACTTTGAATAGTTACCTTATAGAAAAGGATTTTGGTTGCAATAAAGTTAACAAGGATAATATGGGTATTGTAGGGGCCACGAACAAGGTGGCAGCCCTGAAGGAGTCTGTGTCTGCGGCTGAACGCAGTGCGGCCGTGGAACGGGCAGAGCGAGAAAAGCAGGAGGCACGGGTGGCGGAAGTTCGGCAAGAGGTCCAGGCTCTCATGGAGAAGCATGAGAGTTTGGAGCGTGACTCCAAGACTCGAGAGTCCGAGCTTGCCTCGGCTCTCGAAAGTGCCAAGTCCGCCAAGGCCGAGGCCCATAAGGCCCTTCAGGAGGTTGAAGATGTAAAGAAAATAGCGGCGGGTAAGGCATTTTTCATGCAAAGCAGGCATGTTAATGTAAACTACCTGACACTTACCCACATTCGGAGCTCTCCAGGGGCGTTTGTAGATCTGTCGCGTAGTGCATCCGATGCCGCCGCATTCTATCGTGGCAAGGAGGGGAGCTCGACGGAGAAGGTCTTCTGGTCTCAGTACGCTGAGGCCGGCCATCCGGTGCCCCCAAGCGACCAGCTGAAGCAGCTGGTCGAACTCCACAAGGTAGCTGAGGAGGCCATGAAGGGCCTTATAGTCTGGGAGCTACTTCGGCCTCGTGCGGCGGCTGGTGGATGCGTGCCCCTGGGTGGAGGTCATCAAGCGCTCCGCCTGTATTGAAGGTGCTCGCCGGGCCCTCGCCCGCACAAAGGTGCATTGGGGCAGGTTGGATGCGGAGAAGCTTCTCACGGACCCACCGCCACCGGGCAAGGAGTATCGCACGCCCGAAATGTATTATAAAACTGTCCTGAAGGGAGCCCGCGATATTGCGGATGAGTGCCCCAGAAATGTAATCTTTGAGTAAACTCGTTATGTATTATCCTGTGCGCTGAAACTTTGTTCATGTGCGCATTAAGCAACGCTTGTTTAATTTAAAATATTACCTTCTGTGCGGCCGTTTATAAAATCTGAGAGATGGCAAGTCGTTGTCTTCAGCCCCCAAGCCACGAGTGCTGGGGTGTTCGGGATAAACTTGAGCACTGTTGTTCCCATTTTTGGGTCCATCTAGGGAGGCGCTCAATCACAACGAACAAGGAAACCAGACTTATAATGCTTGAACACTCTCACTTAGCCATAGAATTCTATAATTTTAAATTTCGGCGAAGCCCCTGGTATTCGGAAGGCCGAATCCGGGGCGCTATCCACGCCTTCGTCGGACATTGTCCGGAACTTCGCTCGAAGCGGCGTGAGTCTTTAGGGACCCGAAGAAACCTCTCGAACAGCGACCAGTCTCTCGCCTTATCATGCCGGTCAGTTTTAGCTTTCTCCACTGAGGCACTCGCCCGGCTCAACCGGGGCGCAATCGCAGTGGTTCTCCCAGTGCCACCTTAGCCGACAGAACGGAACGTAAGGCACCAAAACGTGGGAGCCGGGCAAACCCAACTATTGACCCAAGACATGATTTGGAGCCGATTCATATAATGCTATAAGTTCGGTGTGCCGCATTTATGAAAGTGTTCGGACTTTATCACACCATAGTGTGGGAACATAAGCCCCTGGTGTATTGGGCCGTACCAAAATATACGGATGCGAGATGTCATGTAATGGACATATATATATAAAGAGTAATGCAATTGCAGTCAAAAAGGTGCTGCATTATTTATTAAAGAAAGTCCGCTATGAGTGCGGACTGATACAAATAGTGCGGTAAGCAAGGGGTTTGGACTAATTAAACATGTCCCCCTCCAGGGGTGAGCTGCAGACTTGGTGTATATAATCGAATTTAATGCTCGTAATTGAGACCACCTGAGTGTTCGTCACGCCCTTCTTTCTTCCCTGGTTGTTGCATCATGAGTTCGGCAGGTTCACCGCCGGACAGGGCCTCTAGTTAACGGAGTCCTGTGTACGCAAAGAAGGAAAGTAATAATAAAAAAAAAGGGGGGCACACTTGCGAGCCCCTGGTGTGGTCGAGCCGCACTCCGGGTCCATTGCGATCGTGCCCCTTCCCCTGCGCCCATGGTATCTCCAAAGCGTAATGATGTACGCGGAGGGTTGTTCTTGCAATCAAGCGCGGGCGGGGGTTGGGGCCGCGTTGCTACGCGTGCTCTGATCGCGCCAGGTGGTCTTGGTTGGTATTGCTTCGGGCGCGTTTAGCTGTATCCGGCCGTTTAGCGGCTGGACTCGAGAATTGCCTTAAAAGGCTGCTCTGTACTTCTGTCGCGAGAGCCGCTGTATGTTCCTCCGTTCGGAGGGAGCGTTCCGTATTCCCGTTGACCGTGATGACTCCACGAGGGCCTGGCATCTTGAGCTTGAGGTATGCATAATGCGGCACCGCGTTGAATTTTGCAAATGCGGTTCGTCCGAGCAGAGCGTGATAGCCGCTGCGAAACGGGACTATGTCGAAGATTAACTCCTCGCTTCGGAAATTATCCGGGGATCCGAAGACCACTTCCAGTGTGACTGAGCCTGTACAGTTGGCTTCCACTCCTGGTATGACACCTTTAAAGGTTGTCTTTGTAGGTTTAATCCTTGAGGGGTCTATGCCCATCTTGCGCACTGTATCCTGATAAAGCAGGTTCAGGCTACTACCGCCGTCCATCAGGACTCTTGTGAGGTGAAATACATCGACGATTGGGTCTAAAACCAATGCGGCGAATCCGCCATGGCGTATGCTGGTCGGATGGTCTTTTCGATTGAAAGTGATCGGACAAGAGGACCATGGATTGAACTTCGGGGCGATTGGCTCCATCGCATAGACGTCCGCTTCCTCTCCCTCTTGGGTATATGGGTCGCGTAAATCATGTTCACCGTCCGCACTTGTGGGGGAAAACCCTTCTGTCCTCTATTGTTCGGCGGTCGGGTCTCCTCCTCGTCATCGCTATTTAGCCCCTTGTCATTGTTTTCGGCAATTAACTTACCTGCCTGCTTGAACACCCAGCAATCTCTATTAGTGTGATTAGCTGGCTTTTCGGGGGTGCCATGTATCTGGCATAAGCGGTCGAGTATTCGGTCCAAATTGGACGGGCCCGGAGTGGTTCTTTTGAATGGCTTCTTCCGTTGACCGGGTTTAGAGCCTCGGAATCCGGCGTTGACTGTCGTATCCTCCTTATCGTCGCCGTTAATGCGGCATTTGTTTTTGTTTCGACGTGACCTACCGTTGCTGTCCTTAGTATCCGGACTGCCAGAATTTTTACGGAGATTGTTGCTGCGAGCTAGCCAGCTATCCTCTCCCGTGCAAAAGCGGGTCATTAATGATGTGAGGGCTGCCATAGATTTCGGCTTTTCCTGCCCCAGGTGCCGGGCTAGCCATTCGTCCCGGATGTTATGTTTGAAGGGTGCAAGGGCCTCTGCGTCCGGACAATCGACGATTTGGTTTTTCTTTGTCAAGAACCGTGTCCAAAATTGTCTGGCCGATTCGTCTGGCTGCTGAATGATGTGGCTTAGGTCATCGGCGTCTGGTGGTCGCACGTACATGCCCTGGAAGTTATCGAGGAATGCGGCTTCCAGGTCTTCCCAACACCCAATTGACTATGCGGGCAAGCTGTTGAGCCAATGCCGGGCTGGTCCTTTAAGCTTGAGTGGGAGATACTTGATGGCGTGGAGATCGTCACCGCGGGCCATATGGATGTGGAGAAGATAATCTTCAATCCAAACCGCGGGGTCTGTTATGCCATCGTAGGATTCGATGTTTACGGGTTTAAACCCTTCAGGGATTTGATGATCCATTACTTCGTCAGTGAAGCATAGCGGGTGTGCGGCGCCTCTGTATTGAGCAATATCACGACGCAGCTCGAGAGAGCGTTGTCTGTTGTGTTTGGCCCGGCCGGAGTTATTGTATCCGGCGCGACGGTATTCGTCATGGGTCGTGGGGCGCCCACGTGATCCATAGATGGATCTGGATTGCCTTGCTTTGTCCTCCAATATATTTCGCAAGTCCGGCGCTTTCCCTCTTGGCTTCATACTTTTGGAGCGATGCCGGGGTACGGTCTTGGCTGAGGGCCTGGATGCCTCTCTGTCACGACCACGGGGTGGTCGGTCAGCCGTATCGTGCGCTAGTGATGGAGGTATGTATGCTTCCTCCTCTAATCGGGGGAGCAGCTTACGTCTTGGGTAGCTTTTGGAGGGGCGTTCGAGTTTATACTCTTCGGCCGCGAGGACCTTGGTCCATCGATCGGCCAGCAGGTCCTGATCAGCTTGAAGCTATTGCTGCTTTTTCTTTAGGCTGTTTGCTGTGGCGATAAGCCTGCGCTTGAAACGCTCTTGTTCGACGGGATCCTCAGGTACGACGAATTCGTCATCGTTGAGGCTTGCTTCGTCTTCGGAGGGAGGCATATAGTTATGATCCTCAACCTCTTCGTCTGCCGCCCTCTCGTGAGGGCTTGCTTCTGCATCCTCCTGCGCCGAGTCTTGCTGGAGGGGATTGTCTTTGGCACTCTCTGGGGTATTGTTATCTCCTGTGCCGGAATCTCCATTCTTGCTGTGGCGGGATTTAGAGCGGCGCCGTTGACGCCGGCGTTTGGGCTGCTTCTTTAAAGAGTCTGCCTCCGCTGCTTCTTCGCCGTCCCCGTCTTTTGGGGTGTCCAGCATGTATATGTCGTATGACGAGCTGGTCTTCCAGTGCCCTGTAGGCGCTGGTTCCTGTTCGTCTCCGGCATCGTCGTCCATAGGGTCGATGTCATCGGAGTCGTAGTCTAGCATGTCGGTTAGATCGTCGACAGTGGCTACAAAGTGGGTGGTGGGTGGGCTCTGAATTTCTTCGTCGTCCGTACCCCAACCATCCTGGCCATAGTCCGGCCAGGACTCTCCCGATAACGAGAGATGCTTTAGCGAATTTAGGATGTCGCCAAAGGGCGAGTGTTGGAAGATGTCCGCGGCGGTGAATTCCATAATCGGCGCCCAATCCGAATCGATTGGTAGGGGCGCGGGAGGTTTGGAGTCCGGCAAGGAGTCCGGCACCTCGGAATCATGAGTTTCGCGGGGGACAAGATTAGCGTTCGGCTCCATCGCCGTGGAGGTTGAAGCCCCCGAGGTGGTGTCCATCCACCGATCCTCGATCTGGGCGATCGACTCCGGACTAAAGGCTGAAGCGGATTCATGTGCGGCCACCAAGGCACTGTTCGGCGGCAGAGCTAGATCATGCCCATCGTCATAGTGCGGCGCGCTTGGCTGTGGCTCGAGTCCGTCGAAGATCAAGTCTCCGCGGACATCGGCCGTGAAGTTTAGACTTCCGAATCTGACCTGACGGCCAGGGGCGTAGCTTTCGATCTGCTCCAGATGGCCAAGCGAATTAGCCCGCAGTGCGAAGCCGCCGAATACGAAGATCTGTCCGGGGAGAAAAGTCTCATCCTGGACAGCGTTGTTGATTGAAGATGACATCGAGCCTATCGGTGACGACACAGAGGAACTCTCAATGAAAGCACCAATGTCGGTGTCAAAACCGGCGGATCTCGGGTAGGGGGTCCCGAACTGTGCGTCTAGGCGGATGGTAACAGGAGACGAGGGACACGATGTTTTACCCAGGTTCGGGCCCTCTCGATGGAGGTAAAACCCTACGTCCTTCTTGATTAATATTGATGATATGAGTAGTACAAGAGTGGATCTACCACGAGATCAAGGAGGCTAAACCCTAAAGCTAGCCTATGGTATGATTGTTGTAATATATGTTGTCCTACGGACTAAAGCCCTCCGGTTTATATAGACACCGGAGGAGGCTAGGGTTACACAGAGTCGGTTACAATGGTAGGAGATCTACATATCCGTATTGCCAAGCTTGCCTTCCACGCCAAGGAAAGTCCCATCCGGACACGGGACGGAGTCTTCAATCTTGTATCTTCGTAGTCTTGGAGTCCGGCGGACGATGATAGTCCGGCTGTCCGGACACCCCCTAGTCCAGGACTCCCTCACCGGCCCTTTGCGGCCATGACGGGTGGCATCATTTTCCCCATTGAAATCCCACATGGGGTGGCCCCTGTATTGCAGCGGTTGCACCCCCCGCATTATGCACTTGGCCATGACTCCGATCATGGTCAATCCGGAATGGGCCAGCAACCTTATCCAGCCCATCAAATAATGGACGCCCTTGTCTTCCTCCAGTTGAGGGCTCCGGGGGCGCCAACTTAGGCGTTTCTTCAGAGGAGCATTGCTGAACTCCGGGAGGCCGATCCGAACTGGGTCCGGCAGTGGAGCGTCTTCTACATAAAACCATTCCGAAGGCCAGTCTTCGGACGCCTTCTTTGGGGTTCCGGATGGATATCCGGTCCTGGCGATGCACCATATTTCGGCACCGCCCACTTGATATATTGACCCCTCGTGAGAACGGGGTACGAGGCAGAATAGCCTCTTCCACAGCGCAAAATGGGGCTCGATGCCCAGGAATAGCTCACAAAGAGCTACGAAACCCGCGATGTGCAGAATAGAGGCGGGCGTGAGGTGATGGAGCTGGAGTCCATAGAACTCCAAAAGCCCGCGGAGGAACGGATGAACGGGAAATCCAAGCCCCCTTATTAGATAGGGGACGAAGCACACCCGCTTTCCTTTAGAGGGGATAGGGGTGGCCTCCGCCTGCTTCCCACCTTTGTAGGTGGCCAGCCCGGCTCGAACCGGGACCATAAAGGCCGGAGGGAGATATCCCTCCGCTTGAAGCTTCACCAGCTCGTTGTGCGGAACTGAACATCTCCTCCAATCTCCTGGAGGAGGGCTGGAAGCGCGAGAGGAGGAGCCGCGTCGACGGTCCATGATGGAATGGGTTTTCGGTCGGAAGCGCTCCGATGAGTACTCACGGAAGGAGGATGGTGTGATTTGGATCTGGATTCTTATCTCTCTTATAGGCAGATTATTTGCGCAGCTAGGGGGTAAAACATAAAAGATACCCTGGCTTTTCGCATTCGTGTGACGCGTGGAAGAGGGCCATTATTGGGCGTGGAAGCCAAGGAGCGCAACATTTGTAAGGGAGCCGGACACTATTCGGCAAGCACATGGAATTTGAAGGAGAACCCGCCTTGCAACGCCGAAGACTATAAATGCGCTGGACTCGTCGTCATTGAAGCCTGGTTCGGGGGCTACTGAGGGAGTCCTGGACTAGGGGGTGTCCGGATAGCCAGACTATCATCATCGGCCGGACTCCAAGACTATGAAGATACAAGATTGAAGACTTCGTCCCGTGTCCGGATGGGACTTTCCTTGGCGTGGAAGGCAAGCTTGGCGATACGGATATGTAGATCTCCTACCATTTTAACCGACTCTGTGTAACCCTAGCCCTCTCCGGTGTCTATATAAACCGGAGGGTTTTAGTCCGTAGGACACACAACCATTACAACAATCATACCATAGGCTAGCTTCTAGGGTTTAGCCTCCTTGATCTCGTGGTAGATCCACTCTTGTACTACCCATATCATCAATATCAATCAAGCAGGAGTAGGGTTTTACCTCCATCGAGAGGGCCCGAACCTGGGTAAAAACATCGTGTCCCTTGTCTCCTGTTACCATCCGCCTAGACGCACAGTTCGGGACCCCCTACCCGAGATCCGCCGGTTTTGACACCGACAGGCCGTCTGCGGGGGCTCTTGAGTCAGATCCGACTTCTTCGGGAGGAGCCGGCACGAAGATGGAGTCTAATTCTGGAGAAGGTTTGATAGATGGCTTAAGGAGGCGCTGAAGAGCGACGCCGGATGGTATTGCTTAGCGGGTGGAGCCGACTCGTGCCAAGGCGTCTGATTGGTCGTTGTCATTCCTTGGCACGTGAAGGAACTCGCACCCCTCGAAGTATCCGCTGAGTTGCTGCACCAGGAAGCAGTAGCTCGCCATGTTTGCATCTTTGGCGTCCCAGTCGCCAGATGACTGCTGGACCACCAAATCGGAGTCGCCATAGCACAGGATCCGGCGAATGCCGAGCTCTTTGGCAAGCCAGAGCCCGTGAATGAGTGCCTCATATTCGGCGACGTTGTTGGAGGCGGCGAAGCGGATCTGCATCACATACTTGAGCTTGTCGCCTTTAGGGGAGGTGAGGACGACACCGGCTCCCAGGCCGGTGCGCATCTTGGAGCCGTCGAAATGCACCCGCCAATGGGTGGAGTCAGGTGCTGGCGGTAGGTACTGGGTCTCGGCCCAGTCAACGAGGAAGTCGGCCAGTGCTTGCGACTTGATGGCGGTGCGGGGCTGGTAGTAGATGGTGTAGGGAGCCAAATCTATGGCCCATTTGGCTACTCGGCCAGAAGCATCTCGGCTTCCGATGATCTCGGCCAGCGGGGCTGTGCAAACCACAGTGATTGGATGCTCTTGAAAGTAAGGCTTCAGCTTCTTGGCGGCAAAATGCACACCGTAGCACATCTTCTGGTAGTGGGGGTAGTTCTGCTTGGAGGTCGACAGTACCTCGCTCAGGTAATACACCGGTCTCTGGACAGGGAGCGCCTTGCCTTCCTCCTTGCGTTCGACTACAATGACTGTGCTGACTACTCGGCTGGTGGCGGCAATGTATAGGAGCATGGGCTCTTTGGGAGTCGGAGCCGCCAGCACATGAGGAGTAGTTAACATCTTCTTCAGCTGGAGAAATGCTTCATCCGCCTTGTGGTTCCACTCAAAAAAGGTGGTCTTCTTCATCAATTGATACAAAGGGAGAGCTTTCTCGCCCAGCCGACTGATGAACCGGCTAATGGACGCCAAGCAGCCGGTGAACTTCTGCACATCTAACAGTCGGCCGGGTACCTCCATCCTCTCGATGGCCTTGATCTTCACGGGGTTGCACTCTATGCCGCGTTCAGAGACCAGGAAACCAAGGAGTTGGCCGGCTGATACTCCGAAAACGCACTTTTCAGGGTTGAGCTTGATCTGGAATCCGCGCAGGTTCTCAAAGGTTTCCTTGAGGTCTTCCAGCAGCGTCCCACGCTTCTCCGTCTTCACCACCACATCATCCACGTAGACGTGGGCATTGCTGCCGAGTTGCTTGAGGAGGCACTTCTGCATGCAACGCTGATAAGTGGCGCTGGCATTCCTCAAGCCGAACGTCATGGTCAGGTAGCAAAAGACTCCGAACGGCGTGATGAAGGCGGTCTTCAGTCTGTCTGCCGGGTTCAGCTTGATCTGGTGATATCCTGAATATGCATCTAAGAAACTCAACAGCTCGCATCCGGCTGTGCAGTCTATCACCTGATCGATTCTTGGCAAGGCAAAGGGGTCCTTGGGGCAAGCCTTGTTGAGGCTTGTGTAATCAATGCACATCCACCACTGCTTATTTTTCTTCAGTACCAAGACCGAGTTTGCCAACCACTCTGGAAAAAACACCTCCATAATGAAGCCGGCCGCCAGGAGCCGGGCTATCTCTTCTCCAACAACTCTTCTCTTCTCTTCTGACAGGCGGCGCAAGGGCTGCCTGACGGGCTTCACATCAGGTCGGACATGTAACTTGTGCTCGGCGAATTCCGTCGGTACACCTGGCATGTCTTTAGGGGACCATGCAAAGATGTCTCGATTCTCACGGAGGAAATCGACGAGCTCGCCTTCCTATTTACTATCAAGGTTTGTTCCCATGACAGCGTACCTCTCTGGGTGCTCTGGGTCCAAGGGTATATTCTTAGTCTCTTTGGTCGGTTTGAACGAACCCTCAACTTCCGACTCCTTGGGGTCAGGCGACATCTCTGGCTGCTTTCCGGCCATCGCCACGACCCGATCAAGGAGCCGCTTCTCAGCTGCGATCACCAGGGACTCAGCCAGCCGACTGCTCTCGGCCGCGCAAGCGGACGACTTCCCGTAGTCGCCGGCTACGGTCAAAATTCCCTTGGAACTCGCCATCTTCATCTTGAGGTAGGCGTAGTGGGGGACTGCCATAAACTTGGCCAAAGCAGGCCGGCCAAGTAATGCATGGTAGGGGCTTTCGAGGTCCACCACTTCAAACCAGACTAGCTCTCGGCGGAAATGATCTTTGTCTCCGAAGAGAACGTCTATCATGATCTTGCCGATTGGTGAGCAGGAAAGGCCAGGTACGATGCCATGGAACATAGTCCGGCTGCTCTGCAGCTGTCTTTGCTTGATTCCTAGCTTCTCCATAGTGTCCTTGTACAGGATGTTGATGCTGTTGCCTCCATCTATCAGCACTCGCGAAAAGCGAGCGCCCGCCTATCAGTGGCCAAGGTGGCACTCAGGACTAAGGCATAGGAGCCCGGATTCGGCATCACCTCTGGGTGATCTGCTCTGCTCCAACTGGTAGGCTTCTCGGACCAATGCATGAACTCTGGAGTGTTTGATGCCACTACATTCACTTCTTGCTGCTGCAGTCGTCTGCTACTTCGATCATCAGCCACACTAGTGAACACCACATAGGCTCCATGCTCTTCTGGGTACTCGTCTTGTACTGCGCCGACTGGCCATGCAGCCGGCTGCTGGGGCGGCGGTGGAGGCGGCGGCCTAGCAGGCGGGGGAGGAAGGAGGCCGTCTCCCTTGGCGATTCTGGTGAGCCAGTGGCACTTTCGGGTGGTGTGGTTTGACGGCTTCGCGCCACTGTGGAACTTGCACGGGCCATCCAGAGTCTGCTCGTAAGAGAAGGCTGGCAACCAGTTGGACTTGCCGCCTTTCTGCCGCTTGGCCGGAGGCTGCCCCTCCGGCTGTTGATCTTCGACTGTTGCAACCTGCCGACTGCTGGAAGTCGGCTGTTGGGCCTTGCGTTTGTTGTTGTTCTGTTGTTGTCGCTGACTGGCGTCTCCAGCTGGAGTTCTGGGAGCCTGAGGGGCCACTTTGCCAGCCGCGTTAACTTGAATCTCCGTCTTCATGGAGGAGTCAGCTGTGGCGTACTTGTCTGCTATGACTAGCAGTTCATCGAGGGTTTCCGGCTCGTCGCAGAGGAGCTTGTGCTTGAGGAGGGTGCCTTCTCGGCACCCGGCGGTGAAGTACTCGATAGCCTGCACCTCGTGCACGCCCTCGCAGGGGTTCCGAAGCTCACCCCAGCGCGTGAGGTAGTCGCGTGTTGACTCGTCGGGGCCTTGCACGCACAAGGAAAGCTGGCGCGGCTTGGGAGGTTGCTTGTACGTGCTCGTGAAGTTGCGGATGAAGGCTTCAGTGAAGTCGACCCAGCTGTTGATGTTGCGGGGCTTCAGACTGTTCAACCATGTCCGGGCCGTGCCCTGGAGCATGAGTGGAACATACTTCACGGCAACTCGCTTGTTGCCGTTTGCTATGTTGACGGTCGTGGAGTAATCAATTAGCCAGTCTTCCGGCTTCACGGAGCCGGTGTATTTGGGTGTGTCTCGGGGGAGCGTGAACCCTTTGGAAAAAGGCTCGTCTCGGATGCGGGGTCCAAAGCAAGGCGGACCCAGCTCATCTTCTTCTTCCAGCGCCAGGGATCGGTGGAGTCGGTCGATCCGGTGGCGAGCGTCATTTTCTCTGACTCCCTCTCGGCGGCCAAGGCGGCCACCGAGAGTCGGATGCTCAACAGGCGGAGGGGAAACTCGTCGTTCTCTTCTTGGTGGGGGAGGCAGGTAATCGTCCCGCCGCTCCACTGCTCTCGGACGACCGTCTTGGTCACGCTCAATGGTGATGCGAGTCCGACTGCGACTAACAGCCGGCTCTTTGTCTTTTCTTCCGCGGACTCCACCAGTCGGCGTCCGAGACGTCGCGCCCTGATCTCGACGGGGAGGCAAGTCGTCGTTTGGCTGTTGTGGCACCTCAGTGCGGCCGCCGGCCGCATTCTGCGCAGCAACTTCGTCGAGGAGCTGCCGGACTCGCTCCGTCATCATGCGGCGCTCTTCGCCTTCGAACAGGGGTGGCGCACATGGGGCGATTGGCCCCGAACAGGTTGGCGATGGTCGCGCCGAGCTGTCGAGCCGTGCCTAGGCGGCTAGGCCCAGTCGGAGCCGGCGAGCCGCCCACGGCGCGATCCATTTCGCGCTGGTAGGCTTCTGACAAGCGCCTCATGCTTGCCAGCTTCTTGGCGCCTTCGATGATCTGAAGGCGGCGTGTCTCCAGCGTCTCGGCGTCTGCGTCTCTGGAATGGGCGCAGTCAGGTCTTGCAGAGCCGTGTCGAGCGGGTCATGAGCTCCCTCACCAGAGCACTCATCGTGACTGATGACGAGCACCTCCGTGACGGCGCTTCCGCCGCTCTCCTCATGAGGGAGCGGCTCGGTGTAGATCACCATGTTGGCGGGGAAAGTGTCAAGCGACACGGCGTCGGAGTCGACAAGCATTGGGTCGATGGAGCCTACGGACTCCAAGTCCACGGCAGGCTCGCTGGTGACGTGGAGTAGGTCGAGGAGGCCCGCGAGGAGGCTCTCGGGGCCACCCGTGCCTGCGTCGGATGCAGGCTCGTCGGAGAGGCGAACCTCGCTGACAATCGGCGAGGTAGCTCGCTGCACAGGCGGCCTCAGCACCGCGCAGCGCGTCGATGCAGACTTCGTCTGGCGAGCCTGGCTGGCTGCGCTCGCCAGGGAGGAAGAGGGTTCCCATCCAGAATAGATCTCTGGACGACGGTGCACCAGGCCCCACGGTGGGCGCCAAATGTCGGGGGTTGGGTGCGACATATGCCAAAGGATGGCTTATCATGGTGGGGGCGAGTAGAACGTCGCCGGTGCCTGGAAACGGGATGAGGCAAAGACATGCACGCCGGCGGATCTTACCCAGCTTCAGGGCTCTCCGAGGAGATAACTGTTGGGGAACGTTGCAGAAAACAAAAATTTTCCTACTCGTTTCACCAAGATCATCTAGGAGTTCATCTAGAAACGAGTGATTAGATGCATCTACATACCTTTGTAGATCGCGAGCGGAAGCGTTCAAAAGAACGGTGATGATGTAGTCGTACTCGACGTGATCCAAATCACCGATGACCAGCGCCGAACGGACGGCACCTCCGCGTTCAACACACGTACGGAACAGCCACGTCTCCTCCTTCTTGATCCAGCAAGGGAGGGAGGAGAAGTTGAGGGAGATGGCACCAGCAGCAGCACGACGACGTGGTGTTGATGGAGCTGCAGTACTCCGGCAGAGCTTCGCTAAGCACTATGGAGGTGGAGGAGGTGTTGGGGAGGGAGAAGGAGGCAACCAAAGGCCAAGGCGTTCAGGTCTGAAGTCCCTCCTCTCCCCCCACTATATATAGGGGTGCCAAGGGGGGGTGGCCGGCCCTAGGAGATCCAATCTCCTAGGGGTTGCGGCGGCCAAGGGGGTTTCCCTCCCCCCCAAGGCACCTAGGAGGTGCCTTCCCCTCCTAGGACTCTTCCCCTCTAAACCCTAGGCGCATGGGCCTATGTGGGGCTGGTGCCCTTGGCCCATTAGGCCAAGGCGCACCCCTTACAGCCCATGTGGCCCCCCGGGACAGGTGGACCCACCCGGTGGACCCCCGGGACCCTTCCGGTGGTCCCGGTACAATACCGATAACCCCGAAACTTGTCCCGATGCCCGAAACAGGACTTCCCATATATAAATCTTTACCTCCAGACCATTCCGGAACTCCTCGTGACGTCCGGGATCTCATCCGGGACTTCGAACAACATTCGGGTTACTGCATATACATATCCCTACAACCCTAGCGTAACCGAACCTTAAGTGTGTAGACCCTACGGGTTCGGGAGACAAGCAGACATGACCGAGACGACTCTCCGGTCAATAACCAACAGCGGGATCTGGATACCCATGTTGGCTCCCACATGCTCCACGATGATCTCATCGGATGAACCACGATGTCGAGGATTCAATCAACCCCGTACGCTATTCCCTTTGTCTATCGATATGTTACTTGCCCGAGATTCGATCGTCGGTATCCCAATACCTCGTTCAATCTCGTTACCGGCAAGTCACTTTACTCGTACCGTAATGCATGATCCCGTGACCAGACACTTGGTCACTCTGAGCTCATTATGATGATGCATTACCGAGTGGGCCCAGTGATACCTCTCCGTCACACGGAGTGACAAATCCCAGTCTTGATCCATGTCACCCAACAGACACTTTCGGAGATACTCGTAGTCTACCTTTATAGTCACCCAGTTACGTTGTGACGTTTGGCATACCCAAAGCACTCCTACGGTATCCGGGAGTTACACGATCTCATGGTCTAAGGAAAAGATACTTGACATTGGAAAACTCTAGCAAACGAACTATACGATCTTGTGCTATGTTTAGGATTGGGTCTTGTCCATCACATCATTCTCCTAATGATGTGATCTCGTTATCAATGACACCCAGTGTCCATAGTCAGGAAACCATGACTACCTGTTGATCAACGAGCTAGTCAACTAGAGGCTTACTAGGGACATGTTGGTGTCTGTTATTCACACATGTATTACGATTTCCGGATAACACAATTATAGCATGAATAAAGACAATTATCATGAACAAGGAAATATAATAATAATGCTTTTATTATTGCCTCTAGGGCATATTTTCAACAGTCTCCCACTTGCACTAGAGTCAATAATCTAGTTACATTGTGATGAATCGAACACCCATGGAATTCTGGTGTTGATCATGTTTTGCTCTAGGGAGAGGTTTAGTCAACGGATCTGCTACATTCAGGTCCGTATGTACTTTACAAATCTCTATGTCTCCATCTTGAACATTTTCACGAATGGAGTTGAAGCGACACTTGATGTGCCTTGTCTTCTTGTGAAACCTGGGCTCCTTGGCAAGTGCAATAGCTCCAGTGTTGTCACAGAAGAGCTTGATCGGCCCCGACGCATTGGGTATGACTCCTAGGTCG
Organism: Triticum dicoccoides; assembly: GCF_002162155.2. NCBI lineage: Eukaryota > Viridiplantae > Streptophyta > Magnoliopsida > Poales > Poaceae > Triticum > Triticum dicoccoides. Next base: position 253,158,428 of record NC_041389.1, read on the forward strand.
GTGATGAACTCCTTCACCCATATTGCTTCATGTGTTGCCTCCGAGGCTGCCATGTACTCCGCTTCACATGTAGATCCCGCCACGACGCTTTGCTTGCAACTGCACCAGCTTACTGCCCCACCATTCAAAATATACACGTATCCGGTTTGTGACTTAGAGTCATCCAGATCTGTGTCGAAGCTAGCGTCGACGTAACCCTTTACGACGAGCTCTTCGTCACCTCCATAAACGAGAAACATTTCCTTAGTCCTTTTCAGGTACTTCAGGATATTCTTGACCGCTGTCCAGTGTTCCTTGCCGGGATTACTTTGGTACCTTCCTACCAAACTGACGACAAGGTTAACATCAGGTCTGGTACACAGCATGGCATACATAATAGAACCTATGGCTGAGGCATAGGGGATGACGCTCATCTCTTCTATATCTTCTGCCGTGGTCAGACACTGAGCTGAGCTCAATTTCACACCTTGTAACACAGGCAAGAACCCTTTCTTGGATTGATCCATATTGAACTTCTTCAATATCTTATCAAGGTATGTGCTTTGTGAAAGACCTATGAGGCGTCTTGATCTATCTCTATAGATTTTGATGCCTAATATATAAGCAGCTTCTCCAAGGTCCTTCATTGAAAAACTTTTATTCAAGTAGGCCTTGATGCTGTCCAAGAGTTCTATATCATTTCCCATCAAGAGTATGTCATCTACATATAATATGAGAAATGCTACAGAGCTCCCACTCACTTTCTTGTAAACGCAGGCTTCTCCATAAGTCTGTGTAAACCCAAACGCTTTGATCATCTCATCAAAGCGAATGTTCCAACTCCGAGATGCTTGCACCAGCCCATAAATCGAGCGTTGGAGCTTGCACACTTTGTCAGCATTCTTAGGATCGACAAAACCTTCCGGATGCATCATATACAATTCTTCCTTAAGGAAACCATTAAGGAATGCCGTTTTGACGTCCATTTGCCATATTTCGTAATCATAGAATGCGGCAATTGCTAACATGATTCGGACGGACTTCAGCTTCGCTACCGGTGAGAAAGTCTCATCGTAGTCAACCCCTTGAACTTGTCGATAACCCTTAGCGACAAGCCGAGCTTTATAGATGGTCACATTACCATCCGCGTCTGTCTTCTTCTTAAAGATCCATTTATTTTCTATGGCTCGCCGTTCAACGGGCAAGTCAGTCAAAGTCCATACTTCGTTTTCATACATGGATCCTATCTCGGATTTCATGGCTTCTAGCCATTTGTCGGAATCCGGGCCCGCCATCGCTTCTTCATAGTTCGAAGGTTCACCGTTGTCTAACAACATGATTTCCAAGACAGGGTTGCCGTACCACTCTGGTGCGGAACGTGTCCTTGTGTCCACTAGTAGGACTCCTCCCCCTTGGAAACCCTAGGCGCATGGGCCTTGTGGGGCTGGTGCCCTTGGCCCAAGCAGGCCAAGGCGCACCCCCTACAGCCCATGTGGCCCCCGGGGATGGGTGGCCCCACCCGGTGGGCCCCCGGGACCCCTCCGGTGGTCCCGGTACAATACCGATAACCCCGAAACTTGTCCCGATGCCCGAAACAGGACTTCCCATATATAAATCTTTACCTCCGGACCATTCCGGAACTCCTCGTGACGTCCGGGATCTCATACGGGACTCCGAACAACATTCGGGTTACTGCATATACATATCCCTACAACCCTAGCGTAACCGAACCTTAAGTGTGTAGACCCTACGGGTTCGGGAGACAAGCAGACATGACCGAGACGACTCTCTGGTCAATAACCAACAGCGGGATCTGGATACCCATGTTGGCTCCCACATGCTCCACGATGATCTCATCGGATGAACCATGATGTCGAGGATTCTATCAACCCCGTACGCTATTCCCTTTGTCTATCGATATGTTACTTGCCCGAGATTCGATCGTCGGTATCCCAATACCTCGTTCAATCTCGTTACCGGCAAGTCACTTTACTCGTACCGTAATGCATGATCCCGTGACCAGACACTTGGTCACTCTGAGCTCATTATGATGATGCATTACCGAGTGGGCCCAGTGATACCTCTCCGTCATACGGAGTGACAAATCCCAGTCTTGATCCATGTCACCCAACAGACACTTTCGGAGATACCCGTAGTCTACCTTTATAGTCACCCAGTTACGTTGTGACGTTTGGCATACCCAAAGCACTCCTACGGTATCCGGGAGTTACACGATCTCATGGTCTAAGGAAAAGATACTTGACATTGGAAAACTCTAGCAAACGAACTATACGATCTTCTGCTATGTTTAGGATTGGGTCTTGTCCATCACATCATTCTCCCAATGATGTGATCTCGTTATCAATGACATCCAGTGTCCATAGTCAGGAAACCATGACTATCTGTTGATCAACGAGCTAGTCAACTAGAGGCTCACTAGGGACATGTTGATGTCTGTTATTCACACATGTATTACGATTTCCGGATAACACAATTATAGCATGAATAAAGACAATTATCATGAACAAGGAAATATAATAATAATGCTTTTATTATTGCCTCTAGGGCATATTTCCAACAGTCTCCCACTTGCACTAGAGTCAATAATCTAGTTACATTGTGATGAATCGAACACCCATGGAATTCTGGTGTTGGTCATGTTTTGCTCTAGGGAGAGGTTTAGTCAACGGATCTGCTACATTCAGGTCCGTATGTACTTTACAAATCTCTATGTCTCCATCTTGAACATTTTCACGAATAGAGTTGAAGCGACGCTTGATGTGCCTTGTCTTCTTGTGAAACCTGGGCTCCTTGGCAAGTGCAATAGCTCCAGTGTTGTCACAGAAGAGCTTGATCGGCCCCGACGCATTGGGTATGACTCCTAGGTCGGTGATGAACTCCTTCACCCATATTGCTTCATGTGCTGCCTCCGAGGCTGCCATGTACTCCGCTTCACATGTAGATCCTGCCACGACGCTTTGCTTGCAACTGCACCAGCTTACTGCCCCACCATTCAAAATATACACGTATTCGGTTTGTGACTTAGAGTCATCCAGATCTGTGTCGAAGCTAGCGTCGACGTAACCCTTTACGACGAGCTCTTCGTCACCTCCATAAACGAGAAACATTTCCTTAGTCCTTTTCAGGTACTTCAGGATATTCTTGACCGCTGTCCAGTGTTCCTTGCCGGGATTACTTTGGTACCTTCCTACCAAACTTACGGCAAGGTTTACATCAGGTCTGGTACACAGCATGGCATACATAATAGAACCTATGGCTGAGGCATAGGGGATGACGCTCATCTCTTCTATATCTTCTGCCGTGGTCGGACATTGAGCTGAGCTCAATTTCATACCTTGTAACACAGGCAAGAACCCCTTCTTGGATTGATCCATATTGAACTTCTTCAATATCTTATCAAGGTATGTGCTTTGTGAAAGACCTATGAGGCGTCTTGATCTATCTCTATAGATTTTGATGCCTAATATATAAGCAGCTTCTCCAAGGTCCTTCATTGAAAAACTTTTATTCAAGTAGGCCTTGATGCTGTCCAAGAATTCTATATCATTTCCCATCAACAGTATGTCATCTACATATAATATGAGAAATGCTACAGAGCTCCCACTCACTTTCTTGTAAACGCAGGCTTCTCCATAAGTCTGTGTAAACCCAAACGCTTTGATCATCTCATCAAAGCGAATGTTCCAACTCCGAGATGCTTGCACCAGCCCATAAATCGAGCGTTGGAGCTTGCACACTTTGTCAGCATTCTTAGGATCGACAAAACTTTCCGGCTGCATCATATACAATTCTTCCTTAAGGAAACCATTAAGGAATGCCGTTTTTGACGTCCATTTGCCATATTTCGTAATCATAGAATGCGACAATTGCTAACATGATTCGGACGGACTTCAGCTTTGCTACCGGTGAGAAAGTCTCATCGTAGTCAACCCCTTGAACTTGTCGATAACCCTTAGCGACAAGCCGAGCTTTATAGATGGTCACATTACCATCCGCGTCTGTCTTCTTCTTAAAGATCCATTTATTTTCTATGGTTCGCCGCTCAACGGGCAAGTCAGTCAAAGTCCATACTTCATTTTCATACATGGATCCTATCTCGGATTTCATGGCTTCTAGCCATTTGTCGGAATCCGGTCCCGCCATCGCTTCTTCATAGTTCGAAGGTTCACCGTTGTCTAACAACATGATTTCCAAGACAGGGTTGCCGTACCACTCTGGTGCGGAACGTGTCCTTGTGGACCTTCGAATTTCAGTAGGGGCTTGATCAGAAGTATCTTGATCATTATCATTAACTCCCTCTCTAGTCGGTGCTGGCACCTCAGGAACATTTTCTTGAGTTGCGCCATTTTCCGGTTCAAGAGGTAATACTTCATCAAGCTCTACTTTCCTCCCACTTACTTCTTTCGAGAGAAACTCTTTCTCCAGAAAGGACCCATTCTTGGCAACAAAGATCTTGCCTTCGGATCTGAGGTAGAAGGTGTACCCAATAGTTTCTTTTGGGTACCCTATGAAGACGCATTTTTCCGATTTGGGTTCGAGCTTTTCAGGTTGAAGTTTCTTGACATAAGCATCGCATCCCCAAACTTTTAGAAATGACAGCTTAGGTTTCTTCCCAAACCATAATTCATACGGTGTCGTCTTAACGGATTTCGACGGAGCCCTATTTAAAGTGAATGCGGCAGTCTCTAAAGCATAGCCCCAAAAGGAAAGCGGTAAATCGGTAAGAGACATCATAGATCGTACCATATCTAATAGAGTGCGATTACGACGTTCGGACACACCATTACGCTGAGGTGTTCCAGGCGGCGTGAGTTGTGAAACTATTCCACATTTTCTTAAGTGTGCCCCAAACTCGTGACTCAAGTATTCTCCTCCACGATCTGATCGTAGAAACTTGATTTTCCTGTCACGTTGATTCTCAACCTCACTCTGAAATTCCTTGAACTTTTCAAAGGTTTCAGACTTGTGTTTCATTAAGTAGATATACCCATACCTACTTAAATCATCAGTGAGGGTGAGAACATAACGATAGCCACTGCGAGCCTCAACACTCATCGGACCGCACACATCAGTATGTATGATTTCCAATAAGTCGGTTGCTCGCTCCATTGTTCCTGAGAACGGAGTCTTGGTCATTTTACCCATAAGGCATGGTTCGCACGTGTCAAATGATTCATAATCAAGAGACTCTAAAAGTCCATCAGCATGGAGCTTCTTCATGCGTTTGACACCTATGTGACCAAGGCGGCAGTGCCACAGGTATGTGGGACTATCATTATTAACCTTACTTCTTTTGGTACTCACATTATGAATATGTGTAGCATCACGTTCGAGATTCATAAGGAATAAACCATTCACCATAGGAGCATGACCATAAAACATATCTCTCATAAAAATGGAACAACCATTATTCTCAGATTTAAAAGAGTAGCCATCTCGAATTAAACGAGATCCCGATACAATGTTCATGCTCAAAGCTGGCACTAAATAACAATTATTAAGGTTTAAAACTAATCCCGAAGGGAGATGCAGAGGTAGCGTGCCGACGGCGATCACATTGACCTTGGAACCATTGCCGACGCGCATCGTCACCTCGTCCTTTGCCAGTTTCCGCTTATTCCGCAGCCCCTGCTTTGAGTTACAAATGTGAGCAACTGCACCGGTATCAAATACCCAGGAGCCACTACGGGCACTAGTAAGGTACACATCAATTACATGTATATCACATATACCTTTTGTTTTGCCGGCCTTCTTATCCGCTAAGTACTTAGGGCAGTTCCGCTTCCAGTGACCGCTTCCCTTGCAATAAAAGCACTCAGTCTCGGGCTTGGGTCCATTCTTTGGCTTCTTCCCGGCAGCTTGCTTGCCGGGCGCGGCAACCTCCTTGCCGTCCTTCTTGAAGTTCTGTTTACCCTTGCCTTTCTTGAACTTAGTGGTTTTATTGACCATCAACACTTGATGTTCCTTCCTGACTTCTACCTCTGCTGATTTCAGCATAGCAAATACTTCAGGAATGGTCTTTTCCATCCCCTGCATATTGCAGTTCATCACAAAGCTCTTGTAGCTTGGTGGAAGCGACTGGAGGATTCTGTCAATGACCGCATCATCCGGGAGATTAACTCCCAGCCGAGTCAAGCGGTTATGCAACCCAGACATAGTGAGTATGTGCTCACTGACAGAACTGTTTTCCTCCATCTTACACCTGAAGAATTTGTCGGAGACTTCATATCTCTCGACCCGGGCATGAGCTTGGAAAACCATTTTTAGCTCTTCGAACATCTCATATGCTCCATGTCTCTCAAAACGCTTTTGGAGCCCCGGCTCTAGGCTGTAAAGCATGCCGCACTGAACGAGGGAGTAGTCATCGAAACGTGCCTGCCAAGCGTTCATAACGTCTTGTTCTGCAGGGAGAACGGGTGCGTCACCAAGCGGTGCTTGTAGGACATAATCTTTCTTGGCAGCTATGAGGATGATCCTCAGGTTCCGGACCCAGTCCGTATAGTTGCTGCCATCGTCTTTCAGCTTGGTTTTCTCTAGGAACGCGTTGAAGTTGAGGACTACGTTGGCCATTTAATCTACAAGACATATTGTAAAATATTTAGACTAAGTTCATGATAATTTAGTTCAACTAATCAAATTATTAGTGAACTCCCACTTAGATTAGACATCCCTCTAGTCATCTAAGTATTACATGATCCGAGTTAAACTAGACCGTGTCCGATCATCACGTGAGACGGACTAGTCAACATCGGTGAACATCTTCATGTTGATCGTATCTTCTATACGACTCATGCTCGACCTTTCGGTCTTCTGTGCTCCGAGGCCATGTCTGTACATGCTAGGCTCGTCAAGTCAACCTAAGTGTTTGCATGTGTAAATCTGTCTTACACCCGTTGTATGTGAACGTCTGAATAAAACACCCGATCATCACGTGGTGTTTTGAAACAGCGAACTGTCGCAACGGTGCACAGTTAGGGGGAACACTTCTTGAATTTATTGTGAGGGATCATCTTATTTACTACCGTCGTTCTAAGTAAACAAGATGCAAAACATGATAAACATCACATGCAATCAAATAATAAACGTGACATGATATGGCCAATATCACATAGCTCCTTTGATCTCCATCTTGGGGCTCCATGATCATCTTGTCACCGGCTTGACACCATGATCTCCATCATCATGATCTCCATCATCGTGTCTCCATGAAGTTGCTCGCCAACTATTACTTCTACTACTATGGCTAACGCGTTTGGCAATAAAGTAAAGTAATTTACATGGCGTTTCTCGATGACACGCAGGTCATTAAAAGAATAAAGACAACTCCTATGGCTCCTGCCGGTTGTCATACTCATCGACATGCAAGTCGTGAATCCTATTACAATAGCATGAACATCTCATACATCACATATAGATCATTCATCATTCATCACAACTTTGGCCATATCATATCACAAACCACTTGCTGCAAAAACAAGTTAGACGTCCTCTAATTGTTGTTGCAAGTTTTACGTGGCTGAATTAGGGTTCTAGCAAGAACGTTTTCTTACCTACGTTAAAGCCACAACGTGATTTGTCAACTTCTATTTACCCTTCATAAGGACCCTGTTCATCGATTCCGCTCCAACTAAAGTGGGAGAGACAGACACCCGCCAGCCACCTTATGCAACTAGTGCATGTTAGTCGGTGGAACCGGTCTCACGTAAGCGTACGTGTAAGGTTGGTCCGGGCCGCTTCATCCCACAATACCGCTGAAGCAAGAAAGGACTAGTAACGGCAAGAAAGTTGACAAATCTACGCCCACAACAAATTGTGTTCTACTCGCGCAAGAAGAACTACGCATAGACCTAGCTCATGATGCCACTGTTAGGGAACGTTGCAGAAAACAAAAATTTTCCTACTCGTTTCACCAAGATCATCTAGGAGTTCATCTAGCAACAAGTGATTAGATGCATCTACATACCTTTGTAGATCGCGAGCGGAAGCCTTCAAAAGAACGGTGATGATGTAGTCGTACTCGACGTGATCCAAATCACCGATGACCAGCGCCGAACGGACGACACCTCCGCGTTCAACACACGTACGGAACAGCCACGTCTCCTCCTTCTTGATCCAGCAAGGGAGGGAGGAGAGGTTGAGGGAGATGGCACCAGCAGCAGCACGACAGCGTGGTGTTGATGGAGCTGCAGTACTCCGGCAGAGCTTCGCTAAGCACTATGGAGGTGGAGGAGGTGTTGGGGAGGGAGAAGGAGGCAACCAAAGGCCAAGGCGTTCAGGTCTGAAGTCCCTCCTCTCCCCCCACTATATATAGGGGTGCCAAGGGGGGGTGGCCGGCCCTAGGAGATCCAATCTCCTAGGGGTTGCGGCGGCCAAGGGGGTTTCCCTCCCCCCCAAGGCACCTAGGAGGTGCCTTCCCCTCCTAGGACTCTTCCCCTCTAAACCCTAGGCGCATGGGCCTATGTGGGGCTGGTGCACTTGGCCCATTAGGCCAAGGCGCACCCCCTTACAGCCCATGTGGCCCCCCGGGACAGGTGGACCCACCCGGTGGACCCCCGGGACCCTTCCGGTGGTCCCGGTACAATACCGATAACCCCGAAACTTGTCCCGATGCCCGAAACAGGACTTCCCATATATAAATCTTTACCTCCGGACCATTCCGGAACTCCTCGTGACGTCCGGGATCTCATCCGGGACTCCGAACAACATTCGGGTTACTGCATATACATATCCCTACAACCCTAGCGTAACCGAACCTTAAGTGTGTAGACCCTACGGGTTCGGGAGACAAGCAGACATGACCGAGACGACTCTCCGGTCAATAACCAACAGCGGGATCTGGATACCCATGTTGGCTCCCACATGCTCCACGATGATCTCATCGGATGAACCACGATGTCGAGGATTCAATCAACCCCGTACGCTATTCCCTTTGTCTATCGATATGTTACTTGCCCGAGATTCGATCGTCGGTATCCCAATACCTCGTTCAATCTCGTTACCAGCAAGTCACTTTACTCGTACCGCAATGCATGATCCCGTGACCAGACACTTGGTCACTCTGAGCTCATTATGATGATGCATTACCGAGTGGGCCCAGTGATACCTCTCCGTCATACGGAGTGACAAATCCCAGTCTTGATCCATGTCACCCAACAGACACTTTCGGAGATACCCGTAGTCTACCTTTATAGTCACCCAGTTATGTTGTGACGTTTGGCATACCCAAAGCACTCCTACAGTATCCGGGAGTTACACGATCTCATGGTCTAAGGAAAAAATACTTGACATTGGAAAACTCTAGCAAACGAACTTATACGATCTTGTGCTATGTTTAGGATTGGGTCTTGTCCATCACATCATTCTCCTAATGATGTGATCTCGTTATCAATGACATCCAGTGTCCATAGTCAGGAAACCATGACTATCTGTTGATCAACGAGCTAGTCAACTAGAGGCTTACTAGGGACATGTTGATGTCTGTTATTCACACATGTATTACGATTTCCGGATAACACAATTATAGCATGAATAAAGACAATTATCATGAACAAGGAAATATAATAATAATGCTTTTATTATTGCCTCTAGGGCATATTTCCAACAAGTTCCGCTTCCAGTGACCGCTTCCCTTGCAATAAAAGCACTCAGTCTCGGGCTTGGGTCCATTCTTTGGCTTCTTCCCGGCAGCTTGCTTGCCGGGCGCGGCAACCTCCTTGCCGTCCTTCTTGAAGTTCTTTTTACCCTTGCCTTTCTTGAACTTAGTGGTTTTATTGACCATCAACACTTGATGTTCCTTCCTGACTTCTACCTCTGCTGATTTCAGCATAGCAAATACTTCAGGAATGGTCTTTTCCATCCCCTGCATATTGAAGTTCATCACAAAGCTCTTGTAGCTTGGTGGAAGCGACTGGAGGATTCTGTCAATGACCGCATCATCCGGGAGATTAACTCCCAGCTGAGTCAAGCGGTTATGCAACCCAGACATAGTGAGTATGTGCTCACTGACAGAACTGTTTTCCTCCATCTTACAGCTGAAGAATTTGTCGAAGACTTCATATCTCTCGACCCGGGCATGAGCTTGGAAAACCATTTTCAGCTCTTCGAACATCTCATATGCTCCATGTCTCTCAAAACGCTTTTGGAGCCCCGGCTCTAGGCTGTAAAGCATGCCGCACTGAACGAGGGAGTAGTCATTGAAACGTGCCTGCCAAGCGTTCATAACATCTTGTTCTGCAGGGAGAACGGATGCGTCACCAAGCGGTGCTTGTAGGACATAATCTTTCTTGGCAGCTATGAGGATGATCCTCAGGTTCCGGACCCAGTCCGTATAGTTGCTGCCATCGTCTTTCAGCTTGGTTTTCTCTAGGAACGCGTTGAAGTTGAGGACTACGTTGGCCATTTAATCTACAAGACATATTGTAAAATATTTAGACTAAGTTCATGATAATTAAGTTCAACTAATCAAATTATTAATGAATTCCCACTTAGATTAGACATCCCTCTAGTCATCTAAGTATTACATGATCTGAGTTAAACTAGACCGTGTCCGATCATCACGTGAGACGGACTAGTCAACATCGGTGAACATCTTCATGTTGATCGTATCTTCTATAAGACTCATGCTCGACCTTTCGGTCTTCCGTGTTCCGAGGCCATGTCTGTACATGCTAGGCTCGTCAAGTCAACCTAAGTGTTTTCATGTGTAAATCTGTCTTACACCCGTTGTATGTGAACGTCTGAATAAAACACCCGATCATCACGTGGTGTTTTGAAACAGCGAACTGTCGCAACGGTGCACAGTTAGGGGGAACACTTCTTGAAATTAGTATGAGGGATCACCTTATTTACTACCGTCGTTCTAAGTAAACAAGATGCAAAACATGATAAACATCACATGCAATCAAATAATAAACGTGACATGATATGGCCAATATCACATAGCTCCTTTGATCTCCATCTTGGGGCTCCATGATCATCTTGTCACCGGCTTGACACCATGATCTCCATCATCATGATCTTCATCATCGTGTCTCCATGAAGTTGCTCGCCAACTATTACTTCTACTACTATGGCTAATGCGTTTAGCAATAAAGTAAAGTAATTTACATGGCGTTTCTCGATGACACGCAGGTCATATAAAAGAATAAAGACAACTCCTATGGCTCCTGCCGGTTGTCATACTCATCGACATGCAAGTCGTGAATCCTATTACAATAGCATGAACATCTCATACATCACATATAGATCATTCATCATTCATCACAACTTTGGCCATATCATATCACAAACCACTTGCTGCAAAAACAAGTTAGACGTCCTCTAATTGTTGTTGCAAGTTTTACGTGGCTGAATTAGGGTTCTAGCAAGAACGTCTTCTTACCTACGTTAAAGCCACAACGTGATTTGTCAACTTCTATTTACCCTTCATAAGGACCCTGTTCATCGATTCCGCTCCAACTAAAGTAGGAGAGACAGACACCCGCCAGCCACCTTATGCAACTAGTGCATGTTAGTCGGTGGAACCGGTCTCACGTAAGCGTACGTGTAAGGTTGGTCCGGGCCGCTTCATCCCACAATACCGCTGAAGCAAGAAAGGACTAGTAACGGCAAGAAAGTTGACAAATCTACGCCCACAACAAATTGTGTTCTACTCGTGCAAGAAGAACTACGCATAGACCTAGCTCATGATGCCACTGTTGGGGAACGTTGCAGAAAACAAAATTTTTCCTACTCGTTTCACCAAGATCATCTAGGAGTTCATCTAGCAACGAGTGATTAGATGCATCTACATACCTTTGTAGATCGCGAGCGGAAGCGTTCAAAAGAACGGTGATGATGTAGTCGTACTCGACGTGATCCAAATCACCGATGACCAGCGCCGAACGGACGGCACCTCCGCGTTCAACACACGTACGGAACAGCCACGTCTCCTCCTTCTTGATCCAGCAAGGGAGGGAGGAGAGGTTGAGGGAGATGGCACCAGCAGCAGCACGACGGCGTGGTGTTGATGGAGCTGCAGTACTCCGGCAGAGCTTCGCTAAGCACTATGGAGGTGGAGGAGGTGTTGGAGAGGGAGAAGGAGGCAACCAAAGGCCAAGGCGTTCAGGTATGAAGTCCCTCCTCTCCCCCACTATATATAGGAGGGCCAAAGGGGGGTGGCCGGCCCTAGGAGATCCAATCTCCTAGGGGGTGCGGCGGCCAAGGGGGGTTTCCCTCCCCCCCAAGGCACCTAGGAGGTGCCTTCCCCTCCTAGGACTCTTCCCCCTTCAAACCCTAGGCGCATGGGCCTATGTGGGGCTGGTGCCCTTGGCCCATTAGGCCAAGGCGCACCCCCTACAGCCCATGTGGCCCCCCCGGGACAGGTGGACCCACCCGGTGGACCCCCGGGACCCTTCCGGTGGTCCCGGTACAATACCGATAACCCCGAAACTTGTCCCAATGCCCGAAACAGGACTTCCCATATATAAATCTTTACCTCCGGACCATTCCGGAACTCCTCGTGACGTCCGGGATCTCATCCGGGACTCCGAACAACATTCGGGTTACTGCATATACATATCCCTACAACCCTAGCGTAACCGAACCTTAAGTGTGTAGACCCTACGGGTTCGGGAGACAAGCAGACATGACCGAGACGACTCTCCGGTCAATAACCAACAGCGGGATCTGGATACCCATGTTGGATCCCACATGCTCCACGATGATCTCATCGGATGAACCACGATGTCGAGGATTCAATCAACCCCGTACGCTATTCCCTTTGTCTATCGATATGTTACTTGCCCGAGATTCGATCGTCGGTATCCCAATACCTCGTTCAATCTCGTTACCGGCAAGTCACTTTACTCGTACCGTAATGCATGATCCCGTGACCAGACACTTGGTCACTCTGAGCTCATTATGATGATGCATTACCGAGTGGGCCCAGTGATACCTCTCCGTCACACGGAGTGACAAATCCCAGTCTTGATCCATGTCACCCAACAGACACTTTCGGAGATACCCGTAGTCTACCTTTATAGTCACCCAGTTACGTTGTGACGTTTGGCATACCCAAAGCACTCCTACGGTATCCGGGAGTTACACGATCTCATGGTCTAAGGAAAAGATACTTGACATTGGAAAACTCTAGCAAACAAACTATACGATCTTGTGCTATGTTTAGGATTGGGTCTTGTCCATCACATCATTCTCCTAATGATGTGATCTCGTTATCAATGACACCCAGTGTCCATAGTCAGGAAACCATGACTATCTGTTGATCAACGAGCTAGTCAACTAGAGGCTTACTAGGGACATGTTGGTGTCTGTTATTCACACATGTATTACGATTTCCGGATAACACAATTATAGCATGAATAAAGACAATTATCATGAACAAGGAAATATAATAATAATGCTTTTATTATTGCCTCTAGGGCATATTTCCAACAATAACACCCCTACTGCTGCTCCGCGGGGTCTCCGCATGGTCACTAAGGAAAAGTGAATACAAGGGTGCTCCTAGAGCTGTTTCCGGAGGTAGGAGAAGGCTAGGCTAGCTCTGTCCTCCTCCTGCGGTCTGTCTAGTGCTAGATGATTCCGAACGCTTTGCATGGGTGCCCTGGGGGTTTATATAGGCCTATCCCCCAGGGTTACAATGGTAAATCCGCCTGGGTGCGGGTCCCAGCCGTCTGTCTCTCAGGCGCCGTCTTCTCCGCCGACTCCTGGGGCCCGCCGACTGGTGGGTGTTGGGGAACGTAGTAACTTCAAAAAAATTCCTACGCAGACGCAAGATCATGGTGATGGCATAGCAACGAGAGGGGAGAGTGTTGTCTACGTTCCCTCGTAGACCGTTAAGCGGAAGCGTTATGAGAACGCGGTTGATGTAGTCGTACGTCTTCACGAATTGACCGATCCAAGCACCGAACGTACGGCACCTCCGTGTTCAGCACACGTCCAGCTCGATGACGTTCCCCGGACTCCAATCCAGCAAAGCGTCGGGGATGAGTTCCGTCAGCACGACGGCATGGTGACGATGATGATGTTCTACCGGCGCAGGGCTTCACCTAAACTCCGCGACGATATGACCGAGGTGGAATATGGTGGAGGGGGCACCGCACACGGCTAAGGAACGATCCGTAGATCAACTTGTGTGTGTATGGGGTGCCCCCCTCCTCCGTATATAAAGGGGGAGAGGAGGGGGGGCCGGCCAAGAGGGGAGGCGCGCCCTAGGGGGGGCAAACCTACTCCAAGTAGGTTTGGCCCCCTTTCCTATTAGGAGTAGGAGAGGGAAGGAAGAGAGGGGAGGAAAGAAGGAAAGGGGGGGCCGGCCCCCCTCCCAATTCGGATTCGGCTTGGGGGGGGGGGCGCCCCCTCCTTTGCTCCTTCTCCCTCCCTTCCACTAAGGCCCAATAAGGCCCATATACTTACCGGGGGGGTTCCGGTAACCTCTCGGAACTCCGGTATAGTCCCAATCTCATCCGGAACCTTTCCGGTGTCCAAATATATCCGTCCAATATATCAATCTTTATGTCTCGACCATTTCGAGACTCCTCGCCATGTTCGTGATCACATTCGGGACTCTGAACAACCTTCGGTACATCAAAACTTATAAACTCATAATAAAACTGCCATCGTAATGTTAAGCGTGCGAACCCTACGGGTTCGAGAACTATGTAGACATGATCTAGAACTATTCTCGGAATAACCAATAGCGGAACCTGGATGTTCATATTGGTTCCCACATATTCTACGAAGATCTTTATCGGTCAAACCGCATAACAACATACGTTGTTCCCTTTGTCATCGGTATGTTACTTGCCCGAGATTCGATCGTCGGTATCCAATACCTAGTTCAATCTCGTTACCGGCAAGTCTCTTTACTCGTTCCGTAATACATCATTTCATAACTAACTCATTAGTTACAATGCTTGCAAGGCTTAGGTGATGAGTATTACCGAGAGGGCCCAGAGATACCTCTCCGACAATCGGAGTGAAAAAACCTAATCTCGAATTATGCCAACTCAACATGTACCTTTGGAGACACCTGTAGAGCACCTTTATAATCACCCAGTTACGTTGTGACGTTTGGTAGCACACAAAGTGTTCCTCCGGTAAACGGGAGTTGCATAATCTCATAGTTGAAGGAACTTTGTATAAGTCATGAAGAAAGCAATAGCAACATACTAAACGATCAAGTGCTAAGCTAACGGAATGGGTCAAGTCAATCACATCATTCTCATAATGATGTGATCCCATTAATCAAATGACAACACATGTCTATGGTTAGGAAACATAACCATCTTTGATCAATGAGCTAGTTCAAGTAGAGGCATACTAGTGACACTATGTTTGTCTATGTATTCACACATGTATCATGTTTCCGGTTAATACAATGCTAGCATGAATAATAAACATTTATCATGATATGAGGAAATAAATAATAACTTTATTATTGCCTCTAGGGCATATTTCCTTCAGTCTCCCACTTGCACTAGAGTCAATAATCTAGATTACGTAGTAATGATTCTAACACCCATGGAGTCTTGGTGCTGATCATGTTTTGCTCGTGAGAGAGGCTTGGTCAACGGGTCTGCAACGTTCAGATCCGTATGTATCTTGCAAACCTCTATGTCTCCCACTTGGACTTGGTCCCGAATGGAATTGAAGCGTCTCTTGATGTGCTTGGTCCTCTTGTGAAATCTGGATTCCTTTGCCAAGGCAATTGCACCAGTATTGTCACAGAAGATATTCATTGGTCCCGATGCACTAGGTATAACACCTAGATCGGAAATGAACTCCTTCATCCAGACTCCTTCATTTGCTGCTTCCGAAGCAGCTATGTACTCCGCTTCACATGTAGATCCCGCCACGACGCTTTGTTTAGAACTGCACCAACTTACAGCTCCACCATTTAATAAAAATATGTATCCGGTTTGCGATTTAGAATCGTCCGAATCAGTGTCAAAGCTTTCATTGACGTAACCATTTACGACTAGCTCTTTGTCACCTCCATATACGGGAAACATATCCTTAGTCCTTTTCAGGTAATTCAGGATGTTCTTGACCGTTGTCTAGTGACCCACTCCTGGATTACTTTGGTACCTCCCTGCTAAACTAATAGCAAGGCACACATCAGGTCTGGTACACAGCATTGCATACATGATAGAGCCTATGGCTGAAGCATAGGGAACTCCTTTCATTTTCTCTCTATCTTCTCCAGTGATCGGGCATTGAGTCTGACTCAACTTTATACCTTGTAATACAGGCAAGAACCCTTTCTTCGCCTGATCCATATTGAACCTTTTCAACACTTTATCAAGGTACGTGCTTTGTGAAAGTCCAATCAAGCGTCTTGATCTATCTCTATAGATCTTAATGCCCAATATATAAGCAGCTTCACCGAGACCTTTCATTGAAAAACTTTTATTCAAGTATCCTTTTATGCTATCCAGAAATTCTATATCATTTCCAATCAACAATATGTCATCCACATATAATATTAGAAATGCTACAGAGCTCCCACTCACTTTCTTGTAAATACAGGCTTCTCCAAAAGTTTGTATAAAACCATATGCTTTGATCACACTATCAAAGCGTTTATTCCAACTCCGAGAGGCTTGCACCAGACCATAGATTGATCACTGGAGCCTGCATACTTTGTTAGCTTCTTTAGGATCGACAAAACCTTCTGGTTGCATCATATACAACTCTTCTTCCAGAAATCCATTCAGGAATGCAGTTTTGACATCCATCTGCCAAATTTCATAATCATAAAATGCGGCAATCGCTAACATGATTCGGACAGACTTAAGCATCGCTACGGGTGAGAAAGTCTCATCATAGTCAACCCCTTGAACTTGTCGAAAACCTTTCGCAACAAGTCGAGCTTTATAGACAGTTACATTACCGTCAGCGTCAGTCTTCCTCTTAAAGATCCATTTATTCTCAATGGCTTGCCGATCATCGGGCAAGTCAACCAAAGTCCATACTTTGTTCTCATACATGGATCCCATCTCAGATTTCATGGCCTCTAGCCATTTTGCGGAATCGGGGCTCATCATCGCTTCCTCATAATTCGTAGGTTCATCATGGTCAAGTAACATGACTTCCAGAACAGGATTACCGTACCACTCTGGTGCGGATCTTACTCTGGTAGACCTACGAGGTTCAGTAGTCACTTGATCTGAAGTTTCATGATCAATATCATTAGCTTCCTCACTAATTGGTGTATTTATCACAGGAACTGATTTCTATGATGAACTACTTTCCAATAAGGGAGCAGGTACAGTTACCTCATCAAGTTCTACTTTCCTCCCACTCACTTCTTTCGAGAGAAACTCCTTCTCTAGAAAGGATCCATTCTTAGCAACGAATGTCTTGCCTTCGGATCTGTGATAGAAGGTGTACCCAACAGTCTCTTTTGGGTATCCTATGAAGACATATTTTTCCGATTTGGGTTCGAGCTTATCTGGTTGAAGTTTCTTCACATAAGCATCGCAGCCCCAAACTTTAAGAAACGGCAACTTTGGTTTCTTGCCAAACCACAGTTCATAAGGCATCGTCTCAACGGATTTAGATGGTGCCCTATTTAATGTGAATGCAGCCGTCTCTAAAGCATAACCCCAAAACGATAGCGATAAATCAGTAAGAGACATCATAGATCGCACCATATCTAGTAAAGTACGATTACGACATTCGGACACACCATTTCTTTGTGGTGTTCCAGGTGGCGTGAGTTGCGAAACTATTCCGCATTGTTTCAAATGTAAACCAAACTCATAACTCAAATATTCTCCTCCACGATCAGATCGTAGAAACTTTATTTTCTTGTTACGATGATTTTCCACTTCACTCTGAAATTCTTTGAACTTTTCAAATGTTTCAGACTTATGCTTCATTAAGTAGATATACCCATATCTGCTTAAATCATCTGTGAAGGTGAGAAAATAATGATATCCGCCACGAGCTTCAACATTCATCGGACCACATACATCTGTATGTATGATTTCCAACAAATCGGTTGCTCTCTCCATAGTACCAGAGAATGGTGTTTTAGTCATCTTGCCCATGAGGCACGGTTCGCAAGTACCAAGTGATTCATAATCAAGTGATTTCAAAAGTCCATCAGTATGGAGTTTCTTCATGCGCTTTACACCGATATGACCTAAACGGCAGTGCCACAAATAAGTTGCCCTATCATATCAACTCTGCATCTTTTGGCTTCAACATTATGAATATGTGTATCACTACTATCGAGATTCAATAAAAATAGACCACTCTTCAAGGGTGCATGACCATAAAAGATATTACTCATATAAATAGAACAACCATTATTCTCTGATTTAAATGAATAACCGTCTCGCATCAAACAAGATCCAGATATAATGTTCATGCTCAACGCTGGCACCAAATAACAATTATTCAGGTCTAAAACTAATCCCGAAGGTAGATGTAGAGGTAGCATGCCGACCGCGATCACATCGACTTTGGAACCGTTTCCCACACGCATCGTCACCTCGTCCTTGGCCAGTGCTCGCTTATTCCGTAGTCCCTGTTTCGAGTTGCAAATATTAACAACAGAACCAGTATCAAATACCCAGGTGCTACTACGAGCTCTAGTTAGGTACACATCAATAACATGTATATCACATATACCTTTGTTCACTTTGCCATCCTTCTTATCCGCCAAATACTTGGGGCAGTTCCGCTTCCAGTGACCAGTCTGCTTGCAGTAGAAGCACTCAGTTTCAGGCTTAGGTCCAGACTTGGGTTTCTTCTCTTGAGCAGCAACTTGCTTACTGTTCTTCTTGAAGTTCCCCTTCTTCTTCCCTTTGCCCTTTTTCTTGAAACTAGTGGTCTTGTTGACCATCAACACTTGATGCTCCTTCTTGATTTCTACCTCCGCAGCCTTTAGCATTGCGAAGAGCTCGGGAATAGTCTTGTTCATCCCTTGCATATTATAGTTCATCACAAAGCTCTTGTAGCTTGGTGGCAGTGATTGGAGAATTCTGTCAATGACGCTATCATCCGGAAGATTAACTCCCAGTTGAATCAAGTGATTATTATACCCAGACATTTTGAGTATATGCTCATTGACAGAACTATTCTCCTCCATCTTGCAGCTGTAGAACTTATTGGAGACTTCATATCTCTCAATCCGGGCATTTGCTTGAAATATTAACTTCAACTCCTGGAACATCTCATATGCTCCATGACGTTCAAAACGTCGTTGAAGACCCGGTTCTAAGCCGTAAAGCATGGCACATTAAACTATAGAGTAGTCATCAGCTTTGCTCTGCCAGACGTTCATAACATCTGGTGTTGCTCCTGCAGCAGGCCTGGCACCCAGCGGTGCTTCCAGGATGTAATTCTTCTATGCAGCAATGAGGATAATCCTCAAGTTATGGACCCAGTCCATGTAATTGCTACCATCATCTTTCAACTTTGCTTTCTCAAGGAACGCATTAAAATTCAACGGAACAACAGCATCAGCCATCTATCTACAACAAACATAGACAAGCAAAATACTATCAGGTACTAAGTTCATGATAAATTTAAGTTCAATTAATCATATTACTCAAGAACTCCCACTTAGACAGACATCTCTCTAGTCATCTAAGTGATCACGTGATCCAAATCAACTAAACCATAACCGATCATCACGTGAGATGGAGTAGTTTTCAATGGTGAACATCTTTATGTTGATCATATCTACTATATGATTCACGCTCGACCTTTCGGTCTCCGTGTTCCGAGGCCATATCTGCATATGCTAGGCTCGTCAAGTTTAACCTGAGTATTCTGCGTGTGCAAAAACTGGCTTGCACCCGTTGTACATGGACGTAGAGCTTATCACACCCGATCATCACGTGGTGTCTGGGCACGACGAACTTTGGCAACGGTGCATACTGAGGGAGAACACTTCTTGATAATTTTTAGTGAGAGATCATCTTAAAATGCTACCGTCAATCAAAGCAAGATAAGATGCATAAAGGATAAACATCGCATGCAATCAATATAAGTGATATGATATGGCCATCATCATCTTGTGCTTGTGATCTCCATCTCCGAAGCACCGTCGTGATCACCATCGTCACCGGCGCGACACCTTGATCTCCATCGTAGCATCATTGTCGTTTATGCCATCTATTGCTTCTACGACTATCGCTACCGCTTAGTGATAAAGTAAAGCAATTACAGGGCGTTTGCATTTCATACAATAAAGCGACAACCATATGGCTCCTGCCAGTTGCCAATAACTTCGGTTACAAAACATGATCATCTCATACAATAAAATATAGCATCACGTCTTGGCCATATCACATCACAACATGCCCTGCAAAAACAAGTTAGACGTCCTCTACTTTGTTGTTGCAAGTTTTTCGTGGCTGCTACGGGCTGAGCAAGAACCGTTCTTACCTACGCATCAAAAACCACAACGATAGTTCGTCAAGTTGGTGTTGTTTTAACCTTCGCAAGGACCGGGCGTAGCCACACTCGGTTCAACTAAAGTTGGAGAAACTGACACCCGCTAGTCACCTGTGTGCAAAGCACGGCGGTAAAACCAGTCTCGCGTAAGCGTACGCGTAATGTCGGTCTGGGCCGCTTCATCCAACAATACCGCCGAACCAAAGTATGACATGCTGGTAAGCAGTATGACTTGTATCGCCCACAACTCACTTGTGTTCTACTCGTGCATATAACATCAACGCATAAAACCTAGGCTCGGATGCCACTGTTGGGGAACGTAGTAATTTCAAAAAAATTCCTACGCACACGCAAGATCATGGTGATGGCATAGCAACGAGAGGGGAGAGTGTTGTCTTCGTACCCTCGTAGACCGTTAAGCGGAAGCGTTATGACAACGCGGTTGATGTAGTCGTACGTCTTCACGAATTGACCGATCCAAGCACCGAACGTACGGCACCTCCGTGTTCAGCACACGTCCAGCTCGATGACGTTCCCCGGACTCCAATCCAGCGAAGCGTCGGGGATGAGTTCTGTCAGCACGACAGCGTGGTGACGATGATGATGTTCTACCGGCGCAGGGCTTCGCCTAAACTCCGCGACGATATGACCGAGGTGGAATATGGTGGAGGGGGGCACCGCACACGGCTAAGGAACGATCCGTAGATCAACTTGTGTGTCTATGGGGTGCCCCCCTCCTCCGTATATAAAGGGGGAGAGGAGGAGGGGGCCGGCCAAGAGGGGAGGCGCGCACTAGGGGGGCCAAACCTACTCCAAGTAGGTTGGGCCCCCTTTCCTATTAGGAGTAGGAGAGGGGAGGAAGAGAGGGGAGGGAAGAACGAAAGGGGGGCCGGCCCCCCTCCCAATTTGGATTGGGCTTGGGGGGGGGGGCTCCTTTGCTCCTTCTCCCTCCCTTCCACTAAGGCCCAATAAGGCCCATATACTTACCGGGGGGGTTCCGGTAACCTCCCGGAACTCCGGTATAGTCCCAATCTCATCCGGAACCTTTCCGGTGTCCAAATATATCCGTCCAATATATCAATCTTTATGTCTCGACCATTTCGAGACTCCTCGTCATGTCCGTGATCACATCCGGGACTCCGAACAACCTTCAGTACATCAAAACTTATAAACTCATAATAAAACTGTCATCGTAACGTTAAGCGTGCGGACCCTACGGGTTCAAGAACTATGTAGACATGACCTAGAACTATTCTCGGTCAATAACCAATAGCGAAACCTGGATGTTCATATTGGTTCCCACATATTCTACGAAGATCTTTATCGGTCAAACCGCATAACAACATACGTTGTTCCCTTTGTCATCGGTATGTTACTTGCCCGAGATTCGATCGTCGGTATCCAATACCTAGTTCAATCTCGTTACCAGCAAGTCTCTTTACTCGTTCCGTAATACATCATTTCATAACTAACTCATTAGTTACAATGCTTGCAAGGCTTAGGTGATGAGTATTACCGAGAGGGCCCAGAGATACCTCTCCGACAATCGGAGTGACAAAACCTAATCTCGAATTATGCCAACTCAACATGTACCTTTGGAGACACCTGTAGAGAACCTTTATAATCACCCAGTTACGTTATGACGTTTGGTAGCACACAAAGTGTTCCTCCGGTAAACGGGAGTTGCATAATCTCATAGTTGAAGGAACTTTGTATAAGTCATGAAGAAAGCAATAGCAACATACTAAACGATCAAGTGCTAAGCTAACGGAATGGGTCAAGTCAATCACATCATTCTCCTAATGATGTGATCCCATTAATCAAATGACAACACATGTCTGTGGTTAGGAAACATAACCATCTTTGATCAATGAGCTAGTTCAAGTAGAGGCATACTAGTGACACTATGTTTGTCTATGTATTCACACATGTATCATGTTTCCGGTTAATACAATTCTAGCATGAATAATAAACATTTATCATGATATGAGGAAATAAATAATAACTTTATTATTGCCTCTAGGGCATATTTCCTTCAGTGGGTCCCGCCGACTGGCCTGGTACGGGGACGTCAGCCCTGGTCCGCCGCGGGCGGGTCGTGCCGGCTGCAGATTACTGTAGCCGTGCTTCTAATGACACGGGCCTGGTCATGGGGTCATGGCAACAGTGCCGCCACCTGACGGGCGATCACTGTCGCCATTCCCCCGTCGCTTCTGGTTAATGGCGTGTGGGGCCCGTGGAGGGGCCGGCCGACTCTCGAGGGCCGACTCCCAACGGGTCCGACTCTTGGCGCTCCCGCCGTCTTCAGTATTCTCGCTGACTGGTAGGCCCTGCCGTCTCCGGGCCGTACAGACAGGCCGTCGTGGGTACAGGGCTCCGCCCCCAAGGGCTGATGTCAGGGCCGGCATGGCGACAGTGCCGCGCCGGACGGAGATCTCCATCGGTACGGCGCACTGTGGCCATGCGGGCCGACTCCCCATAGTCGGTCTCTTCGGAGTCGCTTCTGGGACTCACCTTGTCTTAAGGCCGCCTCTTGGACTCGGCTCGTCTTGGAGTCGCCTCTTGGACTCGGCTCGTCTTGGAGTCGCCTCTTGGACTCGGCTCGTCTTGGAGTCGCCTCTTGGACTCGGCTTATCTTGGAGTCGCCGCAGGTGCTTGAGGGGTGCAGCTTGCCCCGATGTCTTGAAAGGTTCTGGGACTCGGGTTAGCCTACCCGTGGCCCATTACTCCGACATGATTTGAGCGAGGCAACTATGATCTCAACACACGTCGAGGCAATGCCATTGACTGAGGGAGAACAGTGAAGACGACGTTGCAATGGCGGCCATAAATAAATATCCATGATGCTAGCCTCCATATCGATAGCGCCAACATAGATGGGCAGGGAGCCCATCGCAGCCGGTTGTCATGATCGTCCATGATGCTCGCATACATCTTAATGGTGCCAACACAGATGAGCGTGCAGCCCCGACATGAGTTGAAACAGGGTTTAGTCTTATTTGCCCATACCTGGCCATGGGCCGGGCCTAAAAAAGCCTGTGGCAGAAAATTGATTCCCAGGCCCTATCATCGGGCCTACTTTTCAAGCCCAAGCTCGGCCCATCTGGTAAAAGCCCTGAAAAGCCCTTAGGGCCTAGGGCCGTGGGTCGGGCCTCTTCCTTTAAATGCTAATATGCCAAGCTCAAGCCCGTCCAGGCCCTGCTGGTGGGCTCAAAACTCAGGCCCAAGCCCGGCCCATGGGCAAGCCCATCGGGCCTTGGCCCTAGATTTTAGGGCCGGAGATGGCCAGGACTATATTTGCCCCTGCATCACGGCCTCACGGCCTCCATAACGTCCACCATTTTTTAGAGGAAAGTCATATGCCTGACTTTACAAATAAAGCCACCATACAGAGTTCAACATGATCACAACCATATCACAAACCGGACACAACCAAGGACTAAGTTTAAGTGTTACATGTCACGCAGGCCAAGCATAAGTGGCGCGCAGGCCAACAAGCAACCCAAAGACACAAACACACAGACCACCACCTAGCACCAAAACACAATATCCTCCGATAAGACTCTATCCATTAGGATCATGAAAAAGATGAAGCCGAAGCCCGTACTCTAGCACATAGAAAATCGAATGCATCTATATCTGAAGCCTTAGTCAATGATCTCCACTGCTGACACCAGTCCGGAGTAAGTCCATACCCACCTGTTGGCTCTACGCCACACAGATGTTTGCCGTTCCAGTCGCTTCATTCCCTCGGATTGCGCGCCTCCATATGATCCCGACTCCTCTTGGCTTTGGCTCGCCCGACAGTCTCCTCCATGGACTCCCCAATTTGCCATGCTGATTTTGTGTCGGAGCGCTCCTCGTTGCAAAGCTTAGCCGCCAGCTCAACCTTGTTGGAGTGTCTACGTCATGCAGCGAACGACCCCGCCGACAAATTGGGCAAGCGAGCTCTTCCTCAACCTGATGACTCTTGATGCTTGTTCTAAATAATTATACGCACACCCTACCCCTATGAGCACCTCCGAGAGACTGAGCCGGCATATCATCTTGAGATTTACGAAGTCACCGTAGGCGCCTCGTCGTCGACGGGAGCGTCTCCTCCCACTGAAAGCGCATCGCCGGAAATCCTAAAATAAATCCAGGAATAATGCGAGCACCAGGATTTGAACCTGGTGGGTTGGGGATACCACTGTCCACCTAACCAACTCAACCATAGGTTGATTCGCTCACGAAGAGTCTTTTACCAGGCCTGTCTCACTTTTATTGACACGTATTAGGTATAGATACGCAGGTAAAATAGTACCACGTCGGATATAGAAAATAATATAGATGAAAAAACTGAAAGCGTAAATTCACGGGAAAAAGCGTATTATGACGGTGAACCCACGGAGTCAATCCGTGCTTTATTATTACTAGTACAAATGCCCGTGCGTTGCACCGGGCAAAAGAAAGGCACAAACTATTTAAGATCTAACTCCAGAGATTTCACACTGCAACTATGTCAATATGATGTTAATATTGTTCGCAAAAAAGATGATGTTAATATGCCGGCAGTTTATTGAAGATAGAATGAAAACACCGGTAATAACACTGAAGTACAACAGAGGAAAAAGGTCATTGTCATAGCATAAGATGTAGAATCTCATACCAGCCAAGCACAGAGCTATAGCCTCAACATGTTAGGAGAGGCTAGGTGACGTATGGATAATCCCTGTAGCCAAATAAAACGATGCATATTCTTCTATATCGTCCAACCTGAACATATTGATAGTGTTAGAGAAGCTAGTGTCCGTGAAAGCCATCCAAAGGTATCCAGATTGACGTTTGTTTCGATAAAAGTTAAAAGCATAATTGACCATGATACCTCCACTTTGTTCAATGCCCTTCTCGGATTTGTGGGTCATCCAGTTTATTCTCTCAACCATCTACCATAAAATAAAAGTGGTGTTCAGCTGTTAGTAATGTCCACTGAATTGTTTCAAATAGATACTCCATGAAAGTCAATATAATTAAGCCAAAGTTCATACAGAGAAACGCAACAGTACAACATGTTAGAAAACAAAATTACAATGTGGTTCTGGGACAAGTATTAGAATTCTAATTTCAGGTAGAAGACCAAAGAAAAAAAAATCTTATTTCTTAAGTCTGAGCCCAAACAGCCGCATCCAATACTCAGGATCAAGATTTAAAGTTAAAACTGAATGGGGTGACAGTGGGTAGCTCACTGCTCCATTTTGCAAGTGAAAATTAGCAACAACATCTAGAGCTTTTCCTCGTATTTTCTCTCTGGTAAGATACCTATACATCATATGAGAAGGCTGTCAGTCTCTGCAATTGATAACACATAATGTTCCATCCATTCAGAGAATGAATAGTGTTAACTCCAATCGTTGGTAACATTCCCAAATTCCAATGTGCATAGCAAAAGAACACGAATCACAATCAGAGGCTCGGGAAAGACCAGACGCAGTGACCGTTAACAAATCCAAATATATATATATATATAGGACGTACATAGAAATTAGATATTTCGTAATTATTTCCATAACAAAAAACATACTGGCTGCAACAGAATGAAAGACTAACCTATTGACGATCACAACAGTACATACCATCCCATCTGATGTTGCCATCTCTCACATTTGATGATTACATCTTGTTATTTCTAACATGTACACCATCGAGCAATTGCTTTATTAGAAATATATTTACACAATATGATCAGAGCAACATCAAGGAGTCCAATGAGGTGCACAGATTCTCCTCAAATTCCACATGCAACCCTTATAGAGAAGAGACATATTTGCTTAGGTGATTTTTGATTGAGCTCCTACAGAAAAATTCAAAGAAATCATGAGGAGCATGGAGCCAAGCAAACTGATCAGAGTAAATCATGAGAGGAGAAGCCTCTCAACCTACTACAGGTAATCGAAGTCAACATTAATTGGTGTAAGAATTAAACCGTAATGTATATCAACAACCCAGCAGTTGATAAAATAACCCTAACACAACCCATTAATACAATATATAATGACATGACGTAGATAGAGATTGTGCAGATATCATGATCTACGAACCGTATCTACAAATATTGATTGCAAAGTCACAAACAAAACCTCCTGACATCACAAAACAAATGTTTCATCAACAGAAACTCTAGCGAATGCCAATTGGATTATATGAGTAAGATAGGGACATTAAAAAAGGAAAAAGATAGTTTAATATTATATATTCTATTTTCTTACTTCACATCACAGAGAAGCAAGTCAAAGATATTGCGATACATCTTATCCTTCTATAAATTGACTGCAAAGGCACAATCCCGACCAAATTATATAGAACGAATTGCTCCTGTGGTCCAAGTATTGCAAAAAAAGTTATATAAAGATTATTCAACAGTGGGGATAAACATGACATGTACTACCGAAATCCCTGGAGCTTAGTCTGCATGTCTATTCGTCCTCTACGTAAATCGGTGGTGGCCAAGATGTGCTAACAGCTCACCTACCTCTCCCCGTTTATCAATAAAATCAATGCAGCACAAAGCAAGAAAAAATAAGATAGATATATCTACCTGATGTAATTGCTTGTAACTCCAGAGTGTTAGTAGAGTCGAGGAGAGAACACCCAGCCAATGTTACAGCAGATCAATGTGCAACCTTTGTTATGGACGGTCCCCGTTGTAAATCAACCTGGAAGAGATGGAGAGGCGCCGGGAAGCTGAGGGATTTGATGCATCAGAGCAGCCATGGCCCATGGACAGTGGAGAAGTGCCAGCGGCTCGAGATCTGACGTGTCGCAGCCAGCATAGGAAGAGGAGAGGCGGCGGTAGATCAAGCCTTGGGCGCGGCAGGCGGCAGCACACTCACCCCTGTCGCACCCTTCCTTCTTCCCCTTCCTTCTTCTCCTCCCTGGATCCTCCTCTATCTCTGTTTTCTACCAGAAAAACCGAAGCCCTGCCATGACCTTGGACCCCTCCCTACCAGCCATGAAGGATCGCCTCCACCTGCAAGGGCTTCGCGCCACCGCGCCGGATCCCTCCTCCCGCGCCCGCTGGATCCCGCCGCCACCGTTCTGCATCGATCAGACGCGTTGTCCCCAGCCACTCGAGCCGCCGCGTTGACCTGATCCAGAAGCTGCGCTCGAGCGCTGCGGCGGGGGCGGCGAGTGGGCAGAGGTGCGGCCGCGGCGGCGGGCGGGTTGAGGTCGACGGCGGGGGCAAGTGGTGTGGCGGCGGGGGGATTTGGCTCGGCCTGGGCACAGGCCAGGGTTGAGCCGAGGAGGCAGATGCGTCCAGGTAGATTTTCCAGCGAATTGTTTTTCCGTGACAGATTAGTGACGGACCGCGGGTTGAATACCAAAAGGCATAAGGACTTTTTGACAAAATCGCTGCGACGGTGAACCCGGAGACACAATCTATGCTTTATTATTAGAGAGAAATTAAGGAAAGGTTAAGGAAAGATTAAAGATAGATTAGGAAAAGATAATAAAGCGCGTGTTGAGTGTGGTTTATTCAACGTCGCGGCGTTTTTACACAAAGGCTCTCCTATTTTATAGAAATTGCATCAGCAGTCCCCTCATAAGTCATCAGACCCGAACCAGTACCGAAGAGAGAAAAGAAAAAAAAAACGACCGCCCAGGCCTCCTCGATTCCATCTCCACCTCCATCCCGCCGCCATCTCCTGCCCCCGCGCCGCCCGCCCCACACCGCCTCGACCGGGACCGCGTCCCTCCCCAAACGACGGCGATGATGGAGGGCGCCGCCCAGCTCCTGGCCGACGGATTCGCCGGCTCCCCGCTCCTCGGGGCCAGCCCCTCCCACGGCAATGATGGAGGGCGCCGCCCAGCTCCCAGCCGATGGATTCGCCGGCTCCCCGCTCCTCGGGGCCAGCCCCTCCCCCGTGCCGGGTCGAGCATCGGCTTGGAGGCCCTTGGGGCTGCCGCCGGTGCGGGAGTCCCGCGCGGCCGTGCGGGCTGGGGACCGAGCGGCGGGCCAGCCACCTGTGCCCCGTCCGCCCTGCTGCTGAGCCATCCTTGTACCGTTGCACGCATCTTCGCACCGCCCGGCCAGCCTCTGGTGCGCACCTCTGCTTTTACTAGCCACGAACCACGAGCATCACCTGTTTGGTGTTGTGCCTACGAGCGTGTTGGAGAAATCTGTGTCCAGAGGGTGGAGAAGATTGATGCGGAGAGGAAGACGATGGCGACAGAGAGCGTGTGTACTCCAGCCTGTTGGATTAATCACAGAGGCCCCACTAATTTGGCTTGATGTACAATGTCAGATTCAAGAAAAAAGTGTTTTCTATGTTCTACTATAGATCACCAGACTGCGTTGTATGGAGCGGAACAGAACCAACTGGTCTGCATCTCCTTCAATGGCACCCTGCATCTCTATCAATAGCACCCTGCAGCAAGCTTGCTTTCTCTACATCTACCATCAACTACCATGCAGCAAGTTCAGTTTGATGTTAAGAGGAGGCGTTACAGTTATTTTTTAAGGCACCCCATGTTAGCCAATGGATTTTGTTTATGTTTCTGGTGGAGATGATTCAGATGAAGTAATGTTTGTTTCTTATGAATAAACTAAGCGATGAATTTAAGATTACTTGCCTGGTATATCTAATTGTAATGTGTATCATGCTCAAGCAAAGGTACGAGGACTGACTACTGATATTTCCTAATACATTTGTATTTTTTGTTTTACCAACTTTCAGATTTTTCAAAATCATGATTATTATATAGTGTGTATAATCTTTTCTTGCTAGCTCTGTACTACGATTTTGAGGAATCTGCCAATGCAAAAATAAGATAGTTGTATGTAGTAGTTATGTTATACAGGTTCTGTTTGATGTGTTTCAGAAGGGAGAGATCGATGATTTTGGAATATAAAGCTTCATATGATTTTTTTTTCCTCCAAGGTAACCATGGCATCCATATTTTTTTAGGTTTGTCTCTAATATTATGTATGCTCTCCCATTGAAGTTTCAATACTTGGGTTTTAGAGCTGCACTTATAGACTTCAATTGGTTTGTCCTATATACAATTCTAAATCATGTAATTATTATTTTTTCTTCCCGTTGGTTTCAAGTATTTTCCCTTTTGTTTTTACTATGACAAGCTCACAAAGAGTGTGTATTGAAAGGGAAAATAATTTGGTATGTGAGGCCGTTTGAATGCACCTGTTTCTTGCTGTTGTATGTTGGCGCATGGTATCAGCAGTGCATCCCTCTAACGGCTCTACCAGAGTTGATGTGCTTCAGAGTCTAGCCTGCTCCATGGTGTCAGGCTCCAAAACGTCAATCTACCAGAGTTGATGTGCTTCAGAGTCTAGCCTGCTCCATGGTGTCAGGCTCCAAAACGTCAATCTACCAGAGTTGATGTGCTTCAGAGTCTAGCCTGCTCCATGCTGTCAGGCTCCGAAACATCAACATAGAGGAGCGCGACGAGCAAGGCGTGTGGTGGATGTCATCCCATCGCCATGGAATTGACCATGTCCGAACGCGTTGTGATCAGATGGACATACCGCAGCCACCGTTGGCGAGGGCGCTCATCTAATTTGAAATGGCTCCAGCGTGTGTGATGTATCGCTCCCCTCAGTTTTTGGAGGTGCTTTTGGTTGTGGAAAAAATGTCATTACTCAGGCACTTTCTAAGATGGTCACCTGACTGCTCTGTTGTCATGGATGTGGGAAAACCTTTGTCTATAATATTTTCTTGGTACCATCTCTATACGGTCTATTCAGTTTGAAAATATCCACGGTACTGCAATTCTGAAGCTCCGCTTTATGTGGGATGTGAGGAAAGAGGAAATGAGATGTCTGATGTTCTCATATATGGATTTCCCCCAATTGCCAATGACATTGCCTGACATAATGTGGACAGTGGAGCCGCTTAAATTCCATGGCAAGCTCACCATGGTCGGCTTTCTTACTCCAGATGGGTGGGAGAGAATAGGAAGGTAGAGGGAGCCGCCCAAGGTCCCGTTGATATGGTGGCACGGGCGGAGGACAACGGTGCGGCCGCTGGAAGCGCTATTCTTCTTGGCCTCGTCCTTCGAGAACGACGGGACAAGGGAGGCGGCGTCGGCGCTGTCCTAACAGAGGGGAAGAAGAATGGGAAACAGGAAGAAAGATCGAGTTCATATGGGTGTTGTCTATGTGTATGTCAGTAAGTCTTTCAATGGACCAAGCCCAAAAAATAGTGCAAAATAAATTACAAATAAAATATAATATTCCAACAAAATGTTCGTCACCATCAAAATGATTCTATTTTAAAAAATATTATTGAAATTAAAAAAACACCTTCTAAAAAACATATTCATGTTTTTCTGAACAACAACTAAAAATTGATTGAAAGACTTTCATACACTACTACTTTTTCATCGGATGAAATGAAAGTGTGGAGCTGAAATAGGTCATGACAAACACTATTAGGGTATGTCCAAATTTCATGGTCCAAAAAGAAATACTCGGTGTAACCTTATTTCTGACGTTTGCAAAAATTAGATTAAAAACGTGTTTCATAATTGCACGTGGACCAAGTTATATTTAATATTTCGTCCGGTGCAACGCATGGGCATTTGTACTAGTAGAATTTTAAAAGCATATTTAACTTGTACTGGTGAAAGTGATTTAAGCTCATCCAACTTAGTTTTGAAAATGAACAAATCCCTCTCAGGACATAATTTAATACATCATATTTATGAATACATTGCCAATTCAATTTTCTAGTACGCAATAGTTACAAAATAGGAACTGCTAGTACATCATACGTATACGTAGTATATCAAAAAGCATGGCTAGAGTTCTTTTGTTATTAAAATGCTCCCTCTTGTGAGTTTAATAGCAGCTTAGGATAAAATCCTGGATCGCTAGAGTTGCTGCTCAATCCATTAGTTATGAAATATCATTAACTTTTTGTGTTAATAGCAGTTTGGGTAGAAAATAGAAGCTTCAGCTAGCACCAAGTATAAACTGATAGTAGTAACTCGAAGAAGTAGTTTGTCGTGATCTTCTCATAAACAATGTTGCCATGCTCTGAAGCTTCTCTGTACTTTACCGATCTGTACTTCTGGTGGGCAAATGCAAAGTGCCTCTCTTCATCACCAGCTACAGCCGCTCCTTCAGCTGCAGCCATGGAAATTGCAGCCCAAACAAACATACCTTAAGTAAATACCAAGAAATTGGTTAGAAATAATATGTAATGTATATATAAAATAACCAAGAGATATCGAAATTCATATACATATTTTATTTTATAATAGTCCTTTATCTAAGAAGGGGAGCCTTGGCGCAGTGGTAAAGCTGCTGCCTTGTGACCATGAGGTCATGGGTTCAAGTCCTGGAAACAGCCTCTTACAGAAATGTAGGGAAAGGCTGCGTACTATAGACCCAAAGTGGTCGGACCCTTCCCTGGACCCTGCGCAAGCGGGAGCTACATGCACCAGGTTGCCCTTTTTTTTATCTAAGAAGATACAGAATTCCATGTAACCACATTTCCTACCACCATATGACGGATTATGGTGCCATTTCATTAATAATAATGGAGATTATTAAGAAATGACCGGAAAAGATGAACTATAAAATAAAGTAGCATCTCTATACGGGCATCAAACATATCACCCATGCTGACGTAATAAGCACATACATGTAACATTTGCACTGAACAGAACATCTGAAGATGAATAGGCAATGTCTACAATATTAATGCAAGGGTGTCATGAACAGATCAAAATGAAAATAGGGCCTATATAAAATCCTCTTTGTAATTATAATCGGTGACCAATTTGCAGATGCTTACAATTTCATTCAATAAGTTATGGTTGAAAACTTGAAATAGTAAATGTATATTCCTCTCGTTCCTAAATATAAGTCTTTTAGATATTTCAACAAGGACTACATACGGATGTATATAGACATATTTTAGTGTAGATTCACTCATTTTGCTCCGTATATAGTAGATACATCCATTTGAGGGACAAGCTTGGGAAAAGCTTTTTTGGACAGAGGGAGTATATCGAAAAGGTGTGTATGATTGATAGTAGTCATGATGGCTTGTGTTATAATAAGCAAGCAGGGAAAAAGAATGAATTAGAAATAACAAGCCTGGGTAAAAGTTGTTTTGTACTTCCTCTGCCCCAAAATTCTTGTCTTAGATTTGTCTAAATACGGATGTATCAAGTCACATTTTAGTATTAGATACATCCGTATCTAGATGAATGTAAGACAAGAATTTTGGGACGGAGGGAGTAGATCAGAAACAAAGGCGCCATAAAATGATTTAAGTGTTGCCAAATGGGTCCTCTTCATGTAATAAGCATGTAATATTGCAGAACAATAATATAGTCTTCTTAAACTAAATTGTGACAAATTCTTACTCTGGCACACTTGAGGTAGTCACCACGAGCATACATTCTTTCACCATCAAACAGTCTCTTATCCATTGGTTTTACGACTCCTGTCAAACTGCATTCGCACGACATCTATGTGAGGTTCACACATTCAAAAATATGGCCAACTTGTAATTCTATGGTCTGCAATACTGCAAAATCAGATAAATGTTTTGGAATGGCTAAAGAGTAAAGATAACACGAAAAAAACTTAAGTGACTTTGGGCCAACAAAGCAGAAGCACAGGATTACTGATTTGGTGTCGGCTTACTTCTTAAAGCACAAAAATAGCACGGCTACACAACCTTGCTTTGAGCAAAGTGAGCATAACAGCTACCCGCTACCCATTAAACGCAGTTATGAAGGAAAAAGGACAGCCTAACCATAATTGCATAACGAATTATTTTCCAGCAGAAACAACATCATGTTGGCCAACCTGAAAGAAAGGACTCACCTTTAATGAAGAAGGAAGCCGAACACACCCACATTATAACAGCAACAAGAGAATTTCCAAGAATTTTGGACTACAAAAATTCATAGAAACTCCATTGTGTGGGACAAACTCACAATTGGCGAGCTTGGGGAGCAATTACACAGGGACGATTAAGCAAGCAAACTCAAGACCTGATTCTAACAATTGCCAACCGTGAAATAATACAATTAGTGAGTGTGAAATATTACATGCTAAGCAAGCAAACTCAAGAAACTGATTCTAACCAATTACCTGTAGACAAGTAGTCAAAAATTCATGTGACATGTGGTGTTCACTGAATAACTGATAAAAACAGAGGAAACAATAGAAGATGGTAAGAAATAATTTTATGTGGTGTTCACTAAATAACTGATAAAAACAGAGGAAACAATAGAAGATGGTAAGAAATAATTTTATGTTGCAGAAATAAGAATACTTAATGAAGCATTGGGGCATAAGAATACATAAATGAGTCCATAGTTAACTCTTTAGCAAGATCTGCACTTCAATCCAAAAGTAAGAGCTGTCTATTGCTGATCACTTGCTACACCGATGAAACATCCATCCGAATATTATCACTCACTAACCGGCAAACTGGCACACACAAAACACACATCATGCATGAGGCAATGGCTCTATGGGCATCGACAACATCACCGATCCATACCTGCGCACGAATTGATAAACAAAGGTGAGGCCACACATGGCTAGCATGGCAAGAGGAAGCATTGGCAGGGAAGGCAAGAGCGGCAACCAAGGGAACCATAGAGAATATCAGTGGCAGGCACAACAAATGGAAGAAATTAAATAAGCTAATTCTTTTAGCGTTCAGCAGAATTGTACAAAGAACCGAATGCCACCACAAATTGAACCTAACAAGCCCACCATATTAGTATATACAATAATCAAGCGTCATTGCAACTTTCATTTAGGGGAATCTAAAAGAGAAATAAATATACCAATCGACATGGAACATCCGGTTGTGCTTGTTTGCATTTTCAAATCACTGTGTTGATCTTAAATTATTCCAGAAGATAAGAACGGAGGCATAGGCATCACAAAATATTTGAATGATGAGAGGGACCATGCTAAAATTTGCCTGGGTGTAGAGAAATTTGGGAAGCTACATCATTGTTCAAGTTTACTTAGAAACCAAAGGATATCTCTCCCTACCAAATCCAGCAAGAAGTTTAGTGCGGATGCACCAAACGCCATGAATCTGATCCTAGTCCAGCATAAACTTGCCATTCAACAAGAGCAAATCGAAGAAGCGGCCTAGAGGGAGTACTCACCGGTATGGTACTTCTTGACCGACAGCATCAGCATGCACTGCCATGCCATCCCCAGCTTACGCATCTTGCATAGTATCATCTTCAAACAAATTTAACCTGTAGAGAATAACATTTTTTGATCGATAGGTAAGAGCAGTGCTAAAATGTTCATGGGAAATCCTCTTTTGAGTTGTACAAATGGTGAGACATTATTGAAGACACAAAGAATAGCATTAAGTATACAAGCGTGACAAATGGCACCAAACTCTCGAGGTTTTCAATATCTGCTAAAATTGGGGTATTGGAGTAAAAACCCAGTTCTCACATAATTTTCAATTGCACACAAAGAAACCTTGACGTGGACAAAATAAGCGCTAAGATTCTAGTTCAAATATAGGAGCACCGGAACTTAACTTACAGAAATTGCTTCAGATATTCGGCTCAGATTGGCTGCTAGTTATGATGGAAAATATCCAAAAGGAAGAAATAACTCTGGCCTTCTTCTTTTGTGATGCTAAACAGCAGCACATGAGGAATGATATGACAATGGAACCATGGTGACCTGCACAAATTATTAACATACATACTAAGGCATTAGTTCAAGTAAATTAGTCATATTGAATCGGCACGGTACTGCATGGTGATACAAGAAAAACTGGTTCCTGAAGAAAAGAGTTGTGACCTCTTAAGGCAAGACAAAAAGAGAGGGAGAGACCAATAAATTACTCAATGATGAAAGAAGCCAGG
This sequence comes from Triticum dicoccoides, assembly GCF_002162155.2. Taxonomy (NCBI): domain Eukaryota; kingdom Viridiplantae; phylum Streptophyta; class Magnoliopsida; order Poales; family Poaceae; genus Triticum; species Triticum dicoccoides. The sequence goes on from NC_041389.1 coordinate 253,193,717, forward strand.
TAAATTACCTGTGAGATTTGACCACACGACAATGTCAGCAATTGATAGACCATAACCAACCAAAAAGGCTCGATTTGCCAAGTATCCATCAAGAAATGAGCAAGCAGCTTCAAATTCAGAGCCTGAGAGAATGAGTGGTGTGTACTTGAGCCATTGGTCAACCTACAGATTTGCAAACAATAGCAACTCAGGACACAGTGAGATCATAGTGAAAATCAATGACAAACACCGTAAAACCAGAACATACTTGTGCTGCCTGAATATCGTCCTGGCCATAGAAGCTGGAAACAGATGCAGCACGTGCAATGTATCGGAGAATTGTGTTGACACCATGTATAAAATCCCTGTGCAGAATCATGATAGCTTCACTGAGACACTACAAAATACCATACAAAAATACTGTCATATCTCACAAATAAAACTCTTTTGGTTCACACATGATGTTCTAACAGTCGTCAGTGCCATCAACACAATTTTCTGGAACCAGGAATATTAGGATGAGGAGATTAAAATAAGAGCCAATCTTCAGAGTCAACTACAGTAACTATTCAAACATATATAGCTCTTCAAAAAAACTATTCAAACATATATCACTGTAATAAAGTGTCCACAGTTCTTGTATAAAGTAAAGGAAATGTGGTAGTTAATCAGAGAGAGGGAGGGAACCTAAAAGGTATAATTAAACATTGATCACTTACCCAGAACTGAAGTGTAGTGTGGGCACTGAACCTGAGGCAAGGGTCGGATCAATGATTATGGAAACACCTGCAATCTTTGCAGCCGAAATGACGGAAAGTGGCGGTCTGTCCTGGGGGAATGCTAGTTTGACCTCCATTCGGACCATTGCCAACCAAAGAGCAGAAATCTGCCAATGGCAGATAAATATTGTCAGCCAGACGGATCAATGAATAGGTCATGAGCCTAACTATAGGTTTAGGGCCAGTGCTTCAGCAAGCAATTATTTGGCAGACATGGCAACCAACCACAAGGTCTTTAAGGATGACTATAATGCATTAACACAACAGCAATTCAGCTTTTGTAAGTGAATCAATGAAGCTTATTGTACAAGCCTACTGAATTTGGTCATAGTATATAACAAGAAGCAGTTATCTGCGAAAAACAGGGCACACTTTCTCTGGGCCTAACTTTCACAAATACTTTCATATTAATTACTGAATGCCAGCTACTAATGAAGTAAAACCAAGCACGGATGTGCTCTACATTTCACAACTGCCATTAAACTAAGTAATTAATCATATTTAACAAAACGTACAATGCTCCAAATTATCTAGGGAGACGAGCACAAGGAACAGAGGATATGCACCTGAAGCATGCTGAAGTTTGCTTTCCTCTCCCCCTCAAGGGCCAACCCAGAAACAGAATCAACAAACATATGTGCCTCAAACAGAATCAACAAACATACAATAGGCAACATCGACATCCGCATTGGCACCCATGTATGTTGCAATATTTGTATAGCATACAGTATATATGTGTAGTTTCCCATCTGAATTTTTCTTCACCTTGCAGTGTTCGGTGCCCAGCCGGTGTAACCCAAGGTTATCATGTAGTCGGTGTCGCGGAACTTGAAGAGCGTGAGGGCTTCTCGATACCGTGCGACGAGAATTCTTCGCATGCCGTCGGTCACGTCGAGGTAGTCATCGGTTAGCTGCGCAATGTGGAGCTCGTTGTTGCCCTTGGATGAATATATCAGGTAGGCCTTCCCGTCATCATCCTTGAAAATGGTCATGTCTCTGCTTTCGTAGTTATGTGGGCGCTTGCTGTAGAGATAAGTGAATGGTCCCATGGGAGAATCACTCGTCGCCACGCTGATTGAGGATTTGGTGTAGTTCGCATCGTCTATGTGCATCCACATCACGTATTTGCTGGTCCGGTTGTTATAGACCACCTTGGGTCGCACCAGGACATTGGATTTGTGGAGGTCATGTGACAAATTATTTTCCTCGCCATGGAGCACAACTCCTTCGTTTCTCCAAGACCACAGGTCCTTTGAAGAATAGCAACTTACTCCAACAATGTCAACCTGAAAAATGGTTTGTCTTGGTTAGAATGACAAATTGGAAATTCCTACAGAACAAAGTGTTGTATATAAGAAGAAAATTGCAAATTACTACTTGGTAGGTTCAACTATTGAATATCAATAATTTCAGTATGTGAGAAGCAAGCTAGACGTGTACGTAGTAGTGCATTTTTCCAACTGGGAAACATAAAAAACTATGTTAGTTCCCATGATCTATGAAGTGTCACTGCTCTGTACTTCGTGACCCAGGACAGTCAAGTAGAACTCTTCCAGAATTGTACTAAACTGAAATTTGCCTCACACCACATCAGAATCAGACCTCTCTGTTTTAGAAATATAGTACGATATCACTCATGAAATTGATTAGCTGATAATATTAGATGTTGTATCACTGGGAATAGGAGTGGCATTGGCATATGGTGGCTGACTTTTCATTTTCTTTAGCTACCATGCGAACCTAAATCTGATGACATTGAAATGATATAGCTGGACAGAGTAGATACTAAATTCAGACAAAGTAAATAGTAAACAAAAAAGATCACTCTTTTACAAAAGAATGGCATCAGACTAAAAGTGTTCAAATAGTAATCATATTGTCACAATTTCATAAAAATGCAGTGGAGCCATGCTCGACTGTTTCGGGTTAAAGAAAACAATAATCATATGATAAATATGTCGAAGGTATTAGCTATTTCTCATCTGCACATTTCCTATATTGTACTCCACTTACTATCCATCTTAGTTATCTCTGTTCATTGTCAAGGCCTTCCAGTAAGTTGTAATAGCTAGTGGAAGATGGCATGTTGCAATGCTGGAGTTGTAAATCACACCAGTCCAATTTCGACAGAGAATATTTTTGTCAAGGCCTTCCAGTAAGTTGTAATAGCTAGTGGAAGATGGCATGTTCCAACGTTGGAGTTGTAAATCACACCAGTTCAATTTCGACAGAGATTTTTTGACTTTTAAATTTCCAGTTGGCCAATACTGTCTAAGGCTATTAACAATTGCAGGAGAACAGTATCAATGTAACCATAAAATGTACAAAAAAAATACATATGATTCTTCGCATATTGGATAACAACTTGTGTTGTTATATATATCAGGTATCTAAAATACACTCACCTGGCCGTGTTGGGCTTCTTGGGCATGCATCCAGTGACTTCTGCCACCAAACCGTAAAAAAATTAGGGAGAGCTCAGGGCACCATGGGAAGATGGGGAAAGTAGAAAGAAAGAGCTCACCTGTGCTGGCATCTCCTCCGTGAACTGGGAGCTGTACTCAACCCCTCCTCACGAGGTGGGTGCTAGAGCAGTTGTCGTCCCGTGGCCTGCCTAGTTCGTGTACCCATCTCCACGGTGCTGAACAGGAGAGATTGAAGGAAGAAGAGGAGTAGTGAGGAAGAGAACAGGACCCTGGAAGAGAGCAAAAGAGAGAAGGAAATCTCACCGGCAACACAAGGAGGACAAGCACGCGGCAGCAGAGGGTACTTGGAGAGGAAGCGCAGAGGAGGGCGCTGTCAGGACCGATCTATGCCTATGCGGATTTAAGTGAGGAGAATCACGAGAATTGGATGTAGAGAAAACCTCATATCTGAGATATTTGCTATTGCTTAAGGTTTGAGTATATCGCAAGCCATCTAGGCGAGTCTGGAATAATCGAGAGATGATCTGCCAGCCACAACCCGACTGGTTATATAGGCAACTAGTTACCGACAAGTGAAAAGTAACAGTAACTACTTTATAACGGTACAGTTAAATGAATCTACGGCTCTCGACGAAGCGGTATCGCGAGGAGTACTCTGGACCGTTGGATAACTGAATCTTAACGACACGACACTTGCAAGTTCAGTCATGCCATTGCCCCCTTCTCAGAAACGACATGTCCTCAGGGCGTTTGATTTGCGTCTCGCCATGCTTGTGATGTTGCCTTGAAGAACTCCGTAAATGTATACTTGATAAAATCAGCATCTTCCCAAGTTGCTTCCGCTGGAGAGAGGTTTTCCCACTGTATGTACCACTGCACAACTGGAAGATTGTTTCTAGGTACTTGCCGGACTTGTAACACTGCCACTGGTCCAGTTTTGACAGTACCATCCTCGTTCACCATAGGCAGATTGGGGCTAGGAATTGCTTTGCTTCCAATGTGCTTCTTTAGTTGGCTGACATGAAAAACTGGATGAATTTTCACATGTGGTGGAAACTGAAGCTTGTATGCTGCTTTGCCCACTTTTTGAGTTACCAGAAAAGGCCCATAGTACTTGTTGTGTAATTTGATTGCTCCTCGGAACCCAATGCTACGAATCTGTAGGGTGCCATTTTGAGATATACTAAATCCCCAATTTCAAAGCTTATTTCCACTCTTTTCACGTCAACAAATCTTTTCATTCTGCTCTGAGCTTGTGACAGATTTGTCTTGAGCTGGTCCAACATGCTCTGTTTTGCAGTTAAGAAATCCTGAGCTTCTGCATCCTCTGGACCTGGTATTGCTAACTCAGCAATCAAGGGGGGAGGAAAACCATACAATGCCTGGAAGGGTGACATTTTTAGAGCCGTGTGGTAAGTGGAGTTGTACCAAAATTCAGCTAAGGGCAGCCAAGCACTCCATTTCTTTGGTTCCTGAGTTGTCATGCATCTGAGATAAGTTTCCAGACATTGATTAACCCTCTCAGTCTGTCCATCTGTTTGGGGATGGTAAGCTGAACTGTATCTTAACTCCACTTTCAAAGCTGCAAAGATGTCCTTCCAGAGCTTGCTAGTGAAGATCCTATCTCTGTCAGAGATTATCAGTTTTGGTGTGCCATGAAGTTTGATTATGTTGTCCACCACTGCTTGAGCTACTGTTAGCACTGAGTAAGGATGTGATAATGGAATAAAATGTGCATATTTGGTAAATCTATCCACCACTACCATTATCACTTCCTTGCCTCCAGAATTTGGTAAGCCTTCTATAAAATCCATAGAAATGTGTTCCCAGGCCATATCAGCAACTGGAAAGGGTTTCAATAATCTTGGCTGCAAACAGTGTTCACTTTTAGCTCTTTGACAAGTAGGACAGGCAGCAATGAAATTTTCTACATCAGTTTTTAACCCAGGCCAGTAGAAAATTCCTTTAACTCTCTGGTAAGTTGCTCTAACACCAGAATGTCCTCCAACAGGAGAGCTATGAAGAGCTGCACGCAATTTATTTCTCAACTCAGTGACCTTTCCCATTAAAATCTTTCCTTTGAACCTGATAATACCAGAGTGCATGGTATAATCATCTTTTTGCAACAACAACTTCTCTTGCAGTGTTTTGCTTGCAGGGTCTTTCAAATAACTATCCACTAGTTCCTCTGTCCAAGTTGGTATATGAGAAGATATGGCCATGCACTTAGGTAATAACCTAGATAGTGCATTTGCCACTCTGTTTTCAGCTCCCTTCTTATACTGGATTGTGAAGTTAAATTCCAGTAATTTCATCATTAACTTGTGCTGAACTCCTTCAGTCAGTTTCTGATCTGTTATGAATTTCAAGGATTGTTGGTCTGTTTTAATTATGACCTCATTTCCCAAAAGATAATGCCTCCATTTCTTTAATGCTTCCAGTATGGCAAGGGCTTCTTTTTCATAAGTGGACATAGCAGCATTTCTAGGACATAGAGCTGAGCTGTAGTAAGTCAGTGGTCTTCCTTGTTGCATAAGTACAGCTCCAATTCCTTTTCCTGATGCATCAGTCTCTAGCACAAATGGCTAGAGAAATTTGGCAATGCCAGAACTGGAGCTGATATAAGTGCTTGCTTGAGTTGAGAGAATGTTGTAGTGTGAGCTGGTTCCCATGAGAACTTTCCCTTTTTTAAGAGATCATGCAGTGGCCTACAAATCAATCCATAGTTCTTAATAAATCTCCTGTAATAACCAGCTAATCCCAGGAAACTTCTGAGTTTAGTGACATTATCAGGTTCAGGCCAGTCAGCAATTGCAGAGATTTTCTTGGGATCTGTAGCCACTCCCTCAGCAGAAATAATGTGCCCCAGATATTCCACTTGTTTTTCAGCAAATACACATTTAGAGAGTTTTGCAAACAACTGATTTTCTTTGAGCACTTGCAGCACAATCCTGATATGTTCTTCATGCTCTTTCAATGTTTTACTGTAAATCAAGATGCCATCAAAGAACACTAGGACAAACACCCTCAGATATGGACTGAATATTTGGTTCATCAGTGCTTGAAAGGTGCCTGGTGCATTGGACAACCCAAATGGCATTACCAAATACTCAAAATGTCCAAGGAAAGTTCTGAAGGCAGTTTTATGGATATCATCTGGCTTCATTCTGATTTGGTGATAACCAGATCTCAGGTCAATTTTGGAGAAAAACTTTGCTCCATGTAACTCATCCAGCAAGTCTTCAATTATAGGTATAGGGAATTTATTCTTGATTGTGAGAGAATTCAATTTTCTGAAATCAGTGCATAACCTCATAGAAGAATCTTTCTTCTTTACCAAAATAACAGGTGTTGCATAAGGGCTCTGGCTATGTCTGATTAGATGAGCAGCCAATAATTTCTTTATTCGTTCCTCCTGAAGGAAATATGCCCTAGAGGCAATAATAAAGTTATTATTTATTTCCTCATATCATGATAAATGTTTATTATTCATGCTAGAATTGTATTAACCGGAAACATGATACATGTGTGAATACATAGACAAACATATAGTCACTAGTATGCCTCTACTTGACTAGCTCATTAATCAAAGATTGTTATGTTTCCTAACCATAGACATGTGTTGTCATTTGATTAATGGGATCACATCATTAGGAGAATGATGTGATTGACATGACCCATTCCGTTAGCCTAGCACTTGATCGTTTAGTATATTGCTATTGCTTTCTTCATGACTTATACAAGTTCCTGTAACTATGAGAATTATGCAACTCCCGTTTACCGGAGAAACACTTTGGGTACTACCAAACGTCACAACGTAATTGGGTGATTATAAAGGAGTACTACAGGTGTCTCCGAAGGTACATGTTGAGTTGGCGTATTTCGAGATTAGGTTTTGTCACTCCGATTGTCGGAGAGGTATCTCTGGGCCCTCTCGGTAATGCACATCACTATAAGCCTTGCAAGCAATGTGACCAATGAGTTGGTTACGGGATGATGCATTACGTAACGAGTAAAGAGACTTGCCGGTAACGAGATTGAACTAGGTATTGGATACCGACGATCGAATCTCGAGCAAGTAACATAACGATGACAAAGGGAACAACGTATGTTGTTATGCGGTTTGACCGATAAAGATCTTCGTAGAATATGTAGGAACCAATATGGGCATCCAGGTCCCGCTATTGGTTATTGACCGAGAATAGTTCTAGGTCATTTCTACATAGTTCTCGAACCCGTAGGGTCCGCACGCTTAACGTTACGATGGCAGTTTTATTATGAGTTTATAAGTTTTGATGTACCGAAGTTTGTTCGGAGTCCCGGATATGATCACGGATGTGACGAGGAGTCTCGAAATGGTCGAGATATAAAGATTGATATATTGGTCGACTATATTCGGACACCGGAAGTGTTCCAGGTGATTTCGGAGAAAACCGGAGTGCTGGAGGGTTACCGGAACCCCCCGGGAAAGTAATGGGCCTTATGGGCCTTAGGAGAAAGGAGAGAGGGGCGGCCAGCATGGGCCGCGCGCCCCCTCCCCCCTCTGGTCTGAATTGGACTAGGAGGGGGGCGGTGCCCCCCTTTCCTTCCCCCTCTCCCCCTTCCTTCCTCCTCCTAGTAGGAGTAGGAAAGGAGGAGTCCTACTCCTACTAGGAGGAGGATTCCTCCTCCCTGACGCGCCCCCCTTGGGCCGGCCGGCCTCCCTCCTTGCTCCTTTATATACGGGGGCAGGGGGGCACCCCATAGACACACAAGTTGATCTACGAATCGTTCCTTAGCCGTGTGTGGTGCCCCTCTCCACCATATTCCACCTCGATCATATCGTCGCGGAGTTTACGCGAAGCCCTGCGCTGGTAGAGCATCATCATCGTCACCATGCCATCGTGCTGACGGAACTCATCCCCGACACTTTGCTGGATCGGAGTCCAGGGATCGTCATCGAGCTGAACGTGTGCTGAATTCGGAGGTGCCGTACGTTCGGTACTTGGATCGGTCGGATCGTGAAGACGTACGACTACATCAACCGCGTTGTCATAATGCTTCCGCTTACAGTCTACGAGGGTACGTGGACAACACTTTCCCCTCTCGTTGCTATGTCATCACCATGATCTTGCGTGTGCGTAGGATTTTTTTTGAAATTACTACGTTCCCCAACAGTGGCATCTGAGCCTAGGTTTTATGCGTTGATGTTATATGCACGAGTAGAACACAAGTGAGTTGTGGGCGATACAAGTCATACTGCTTACCAGCATGTCATACTTTGGTTCGGCGGTATTGTGAGATGAAGTGGCCCGGACCGACATTACGCGTACGCTTACGCGAGACTGGTTTCACCGTTACGAGCACTCGTGCTAAAAGGTGGTTGGCGGGTGTCTGTCTCTCTCTCACTTTAGCTGAATCGAGTGTGGCTACGCCCGGTCCTTGCGAAGGTTAAAACAGCACCAACTTGACGAACTATCGTTGTGGTTTTGATGCGTAGGTAAGAACGGTTCTTGCTAAAGCCCGTAGCAGCCACGTAAAATTTGCAACAACAAAGTAGAGGACGTCTAACTTGTTTTTGCAGGGCATGTTGTGATGTGATATGGTCAAGATGTGATGCTATATTTTATTGTATGAGATGATCATGTTTTGTAACCGAAGTTATCGGCAACTGGCAGGAGCCATATGGTTGTCGCTTTATTGTATGAAATGCAAACGCCCTGTAATTGCTTTACTTTATCACTAAGCGGTAGCGATAGTCGTAGAAGCAATAGATGGCGTAACGACAATGATGCTATGATGGAGATCAAGGTGTCGCGCCGGTGACGATGGTGATCACGACGGTGCTTCGAAGATGGAGATCACAAGCACAAGATGATGATGGCCATATCATATCACTTATATTGATTGCATGTGATGTTTATCCTTTATGCATCTTATCTTGCTTTGATTGACGGTAGCATTTTAAGATGATCTCTCACTAATAATCAAGAAGTGTTCTCCCTGAGTATGCACCGTTGCGAAAGTTCTTCGTGCTGAGACACCACGTGATGATCAGGTGTGATAGGCTCTACGTTCAAATACAACGGGTGCAAAACAGTTGCACACGCGGAATACTCAGGTCATACTTGACGAGCCTAGCATATACAGATATGGCCTCGGAACACGGAGACCGAAAGGTCGAGCGTGAATCATATAGTAGATATGATCAACATAGTGATGTTCACCATTGAAACTACTCCATCTCACGTGATGATCGGACATGGTTTAGTTGATTTGGATCACGTGATCACTTAGATGACTAGAGAGATGTCTGTCTAAGTGGGAGTACTTAAGTAATATGATTAATTGAACTTAAATTTATCATGAACTTAGTACCTGATAGTATTTTGCTTGTCTATGTTTGTTTGTAGATAGATGGCTCGTGCTGTTGTTCCGTTGAATTTTAATGCGTTCCTTGAGAAAGCAAAGTTGAAAGATGATGGTAGCAATTACACGGACTGGATCCGTAACCTGAGGATTATCCTCATTGCTGCACAGAAAAGTTACGTCCTGGAAGCACCGCTGGGTGCCAGGCCTGCTGCTGATGCAACTGACGACATTAAGAACGTCTGGCAGAGCAAAGCTGATGACTACTCGATAGTTCAGTGTGCCATGCTTTACGGCTTAGAACCGGGCCTTCAACGACGTTTTGAACGTCATGGAGCATATGAGATGTTCCAGGAGTTGAAGTTAATATTTCAAGCAAATGCTCGGATTGGGAGATATGAAGTCTCCAATAAGTTCTATAGCTGCAAGATGGAGGAGAATAGTTCTGTCAGTGAACACATACTCAAAATGTCTGGGTATAATAATCACTTGATTCAACTGGGAGTTAATCTTCCTAATGATAGTGTCATTGACAGAATTCTTCAATCACTGCCACCAAGCTACAAGAGCTTCGTGATGAACTATAATATGCAAGGGATGAACAAGACTATTCCCGAGCTCTTCGCAATGCTAAAAGCTGCGGAGGTAGAAATCAAGAAAGAGCATCAAGTGTTGATGGTTAACAAGACCACCAGTTTCAAGAAAAAGAACAAAGGGAAGAAGAAGGGGAACTTCAAAAAGAACGGCAAGCAAGTTGCTGCTCAAGAGAAGAAACCCAAATCTGGACCTAAGCCTGAAACTGAGTGCTTCTACTGCAAGCAGACTGGACACTGGAAGCGGAACTGCCCCAAGTATTTGGCGGATAAGAAGGATGGCAAAGTGAACAAAGGTATATGTGATATACATGTTATTGATGTGTACCTTACTAATGCTCACAGTAGCACCTGGGTATTTCATATTGGTTCTGCTGCTAAATTTGCAACTCGAAATAGGGACTACGGATTAAGCGAAGATTGGCTAAGGACGAGGTGACGATGCGCGTGGGAAATGGTTCCAAAGTCGATGTGATCGCGGTCGGCACGCTACCTCTACATCTACCATCGGGATTAGTTTTAGACCTAAATAATTGTTATTTGGTGCCAGCGTTGAGCATGAACATTATATCTGGATCTTGTTTGATGCGAGACGGTTATTCATTTAAATCAGAGAATAATGGTTGTTCTATTTATATGAGTAATATCTTTTATGGTCATGCACCCTTGAAGAGTGGTCTATTTTTATTGAATCTCGATAGTAGTGATACACATATTCATAGTGTTGAAACCAAAAGATGCAGAGTTGATAACAATAGTGCAACTTATTTGTGGCACTGCCGTTTAGGTCATATCGGTGTAAAGCGCATGAAGAAACTCCATACTGATGGGCTTTTGGAATCACTTGATTATGAATCACTTGGTACTTGCGAACCGTGCCTCATGGGCAAGATGACTAAAACGCCGTTCTCCGGAACTATGGAGCGAGCAACTGATTTGTCGGAAATCATACATACTGATGTTTGTGGTCCAATGAATGTTGAGGCTCGCGGCGGGTATCGTTATTTTCTCACATTCACAGATGATTTGAGCAGGTATGGGTATATCTACTTGATGAAACACAAGTCTGAAACATTTGAAAAGTTCAAAGAATTTCAGAGTGAAGTGGAAAATCATCGTAACAAGAAAATAAAGTTTCTACGATCTGATCGTGGAGGAGAATATTTGAGTTACGAGTTTGGTCTACACTTGAAACAATGCGGAATAGTTTCGCAACTCACGCCACCCGGAACACCACAGCGAAATGGTGTGTCCGAACGTCGTAATCGTACTTTACTAGATATGGTGCGATCTATGATGTCTCTTACTGATTTACCGCTATTGTTTTGGGGTTGTGCTTTAGAGACGGCCGCATTCACGTTAAATAGGGCACCATCAAAATCCGTTAAGACGACGCCTTATGAACTGTGGTTTGGCAAGAAACCAAAGTTGTCGTTTCTTAAAGTTTGGGGCTGTGATGCTTATGTGAAGAAACTTCAACCAGATAAGCTCGAACCCAAATCGGAGAAATGTGTCTTCATAGGATACCCAAAAGAAACTATTGGGTATACCTTCTATCACAGATCTCAGGGCAAGATTTTTGTTGCTAAAATCGGATCCTTTCTAGAGAAGGAGTTTCTCTCGAAAGAAGTGAGTGGGAGGAAAGTAGAACTTGATGAGATAACTATATCTACTCCCTTATTGGAAAGTAGTTCATCACAAGAACCGGTTCCTGTGACAACTACACCAATTAGTGAGGAAGCTAATGATATTGATCATGAAACTTCAGATCAAGTTTCTACTGAACCTCGTAGGTCTACCAGAGTAAGATCCGCACCAGAGTGGTACGGTAATCCTATTCTGGAAGTCATGTTACTTGACCATGATGAACCTACGGACTATGAGGAAGCGATGATGAGCCCAGATTCCGCAAAATGGCTAGAGGCCATGAAATCTGAGATGGGATCCATGTATGAAAACAAAGTATGGACTTTGGTTGACTTGCCCGATGATCGGCAAGCCATTGAGAATAAATGGATCTTTAAGAAGAAGACCGACGCTGATGGTAATGTAACTGTCTATAAAGCTTGACTTGTTGCGAAAGGTTTTCGACAAGTTCAAGGGGTTGACTACGATGAGACTTTCTCACCCGTAGCGATGCTTAAGTCCGTCCGAATCATGTTAGCTATTGCTGCATTTCATGATTATGAAATTTGGCAAATGGATGTCAAAACTGCATTCTTGAATGGATTTCTGGAAGAAGAGTTGTATATGATGTAGCCAGAAGGTTTTGTTGATCCAAAAGGTGCTAACAAAGTGTGCAAGCTCCAGTGATCCATTTATGGACTGGTGCAAGCATCTCGGAGTTGGAATAAATGCTTTGATAGTGTGATCAAAGCATATGGTTTTATACAGACTTTTGGAGAAGCCTGTATTTACAAGAAAGTGAGTGGGAGCTCTGTAGCATTTCTGATATTATATGTAGATGACATATTATTAATTGGAAATGATATAGAATTTCTGGATAGCATAAAGGGATACTTGAATAAAAGTTTTCCAATGAAAGACCTCGGTGAAGCTGCTTACATATTGGGCATCAAGATCTATAGAGATAGATCAAGACGCTTGATAGGACTTTCACAAAGCACATACCTTGATAAAATTTTGAAAAAGTTCAAAATGGATCAGGCAAAGAAAGGGTTCTTGCCCGTGCTTCAAGGTGTGAAGTTGAGTCAAACTCAATGCCCGACCACAGCAGAAGATAGAGAGAAAATGAAAGATGTTCCCTATGCTTCAGCCATAGGCTCTATCATGTATGCAATGTTGTGTACCAGACCTGACGTATGCTTAGCAATAAGCTTGGCAGGGAGGTACCAAAGTAATCCAGGAGTGGATCACTGGACAGCGGTCAAGAACATCCTGAAATACCTAAAAAGGACTAAGGATATGTTTCTCGTATATGGAGGTGACAAAGAGCTAGTCGTAAATGGTTACGTTGATGCAAGCTTTGACACTGATCCGGACGATTCTAAATCGCAAACCGGATACGTGTTTTTATTAAACGGTGGAGCTGTAAGTTGGTGCAGTTCTAAACAAAGCATCGTGGCGGGATCTACATGTGAAGCGGAGTACATAGCTGCTTCTGAAGCAGCAAATTAAGGAGTCTGGATGAAGGAGTTCATTTCCGATCTAGGTGTCATACCTAGTGCATCGGGACCAATGAAGATATTCTGTGACAATACTGGTGCAATTGCCTTGGCAAAGGAATCCAGATTTCACAAGAGGACCAAGCACATCAAGAGACGCTTCAATTCCATTCGGGACCAAGTCCAAGTGGGAGACATAGAGATTTGCAAGATACATACGGATCTGAATGTTGCAGACCCGTTGACTAAGCCTTTCTCACGAGCAAAACATGATCAGCACCAAGACTCCATGGGTGTTAGAATCATTACTATGTAATCTAGATTATTGACTCTAGTGCAAGTGGGAGACTGAAGGAAATATGCCCTAGAGGCAATAATAAAGTTATTATTTATTTCCTCATATCATGATAAATGTTTATTATTCATGCTAGAATTGTATTAACCGGAAACATGATACATGTGTGAATACATAGACAAACATATAGTCACTAGTATGCCTCTACTTGACTAGCTCATTAATCAAAGATGGTTATGTTTCCTAACCATAGACATGTGTTGTCATTTGATTAATGGGATCACATCATTAGGAGAATGATGTGATTGACATGACCCATTCCGTTAGCCTAGCACTTGATCGTTTAGTATATTGCTATTGCTTTCTTCATGACTTATACAAGTTCCTGTAACTATGAGAATTATGCAACTCCCGTTTACCGGAGGAACACTTTGGGTACTACCAAACGTCACAACGTAACTGGGTGATTATAAAGGAGTACTACAGGTGTCTCCGAAGGTACATGTTGAGTTGGCGTATTTCGAGATTAGGTTTTGTCACTCCGATTGTCGGAGAGGTATCTCTGGGCCCTCTCGGTAATGCACATCACTAGCCTTGCAAGCAATGTGACCAATGAGTTGGTTACGGGATGATGCATTACGTAACGAGTAAAGAGACTTGCCGGTAATGAGATTGAACTAGGTATTGGATACCGACGATCGAATCTCGGGCAAGAAACATACCGATGACAAAGGGAACAACGTATGTTGTTATGCGGTTTGACCGATAAAGATCTTCATAGAATATGTAGGAACCAATATGGGCATCCAGGTCCCACTATTGGTTATTGACCGAGAATAGTTCTAGGTCATGTCTACATAGTTCTCGAACCCGTAGGGTCCGCACGCTTAACGTTACGATGACAGTTTTATTATGAGTTTATAAGTTTTGATGTACCGAAGTTTGTTCGGAGTCCCGGATGTGATCACGGACGTGACGAGGAGTCTCTAAATGGTCGAGACATAAAGATTGATATATTGGACGACTATATTCGGACACCGGAAGTGTTCCGGGTGATTTCGGAGAAAACCGGAGTGCCGGAGGGTTACCGGAACCCCCCCCCCCCCCGGAGAGTAATGGGCCTTATGGGCCTTAGGGGAAAGGAGAGAGGGGCGGCCAGCATGGGCCGCGCGCCCCCTCCCCCCTCTAGTCCGAATTGGACTAGGAGGGGGGCGGCGCCCCCCCTTTCCTTCCCCCTCTCCCCCTTCCTTCCTCCTCCTAGTAGGAGTAGGAAAGGAGGAGTCCTACTCCTACTAGGAGGAGGATTCCTCCTCCCTGGCGCGCCCCCCTTGGGCCGGCCGGCCTCCCCCCTTGCTCCTTTATATACGGGGGCAGGGGGGCACCCCATAGACACACAAGTTGATCTACGGATCGTTCCTTAGCCGTGTGCGGTGCCCCTCTCCACCATATTCCACCTCGGTCATATCGTCGCGGAGTTTAGGCGAAGCCCTACGCCGGTAGAGCATCATCATCATCACCATGCCGTCGTGCTGACAGAACTCATCCCCGACACTTTGCTGGATCGGAGTCCGGGGATCGTCATCGGCTGAACGTGTGCTGAACTCGGAGGTGCCATACGTTCGGTACTTGGATCGGTCGGATTGTGAAGACGTACGACTACATCAACCGCGTTGTCATAACGCTTCCGCTTACGGTCTACGAGGGTACATGGACAACACTCTCCCCTCTTGTTGCTATGTCATCACCATGATCTTGCGTGTGCGTAGGAAATTTTTTGAAATTACTACGTTCCCCAACACCTCCATTTCTCTCTTTTGATGTTGTGGCACCCTGTAAGGCCTGAGTTGAGGAGGAGCTGCTCCTGGTATCAGTGGAATGGTGTGATCCAACTCTCTATGAGGAGGAAGAGAAGTTGGTTCCTCAAATAGGTTAGCATATTCCAACAGCAACTTTTGAATTTGAGGAGGAGTTTGAACTTGCTCAGGCACTTCTTTGAGTATAGTTTCCAGTTGCAATAGAAATCCTTCCACACCTTTATCTAGAAGCTTATGCATTTTCTCAGCTGGAATTTCCTTAATATTTGCTACATCATTGTATATAGCTGCTGTGACTGTTTGCTTGTCCCCTTGTGTGAAACTGAAAGTATTTCTTGGTATGTCAAAAACAATAGGACTCATTGTAGTAAACCAATCATACCCCAAAATAACATCATGGCTGGGCAGGGTTAATGTTCTGAAGTTATGCTTGAGTTTGTTTTTGGCCAGCTGGAATTCACAATCTGGTACTACTGCTGTAGACCGCAATTTACTTCCCCCTGCCACTGCAATAGCTCTTGGTTTCACTGGTAGGAGCTGGCAATTGCCTTTAACTACAAACTCCTGATTTATGAAAGAGCAAGAACTGCCAGAATCTAACAGTGCTACTGCCCTCTTGCCACTGATGTGAATGAGGACAGTTGGAGTTTTAACTGCTATCTGATGTCCCACTGCATAAGGGGATATGAACATTACTTGTTCCTCTGCTTCAGTAGCTTCTTTTTGTGTTATGTTGTCCTCAGCACTTAACTGCATTTCTTCTGGTGCTTCTTGTTGCAAAAGATGGACATTAGGTATAAGTTTGCATTTGTGGCCATGGACCCACTTATCTCCACATCTCCAACATTCACCCACTTTTCTTAGTTTTTGAACATTACTTGTAATGTTTTCATTGTTTTGCTGGACTGTCAGTTGCTGTGCAGGAACAGTAGTAGTATTTGCTTTGCTGAAACTTCCCCCACTATTCTTCTGATAATAGTTGTTGTAAGAAAATCCCTGTTTCTTCACTGTTGCAGGTATGGGAGGATGATGAGGTTCAATTTCCTTTGCTAAACGTAAGCATTTGTGAGTGATTATGGCCGAAGTGGCCTGAGTTGAAACTTAATTCCCTCTCTTAACCCATTCACATAGCATTTAACAAACCACATCTCTCCTAACTCAGGATTCTCCTCTTGTACTTCAGTCATTAAATCCTCAAATTCCTTGGTGTACACTGAGACTGTATTGTTGCCCTGTTTCAGACTTGTAAATTTTTCTGTGAGGTCATATGTGCCCTGTTCAGAAAATCTTTTCACTACTTCAGCTCCAAATTGCTTCCAATTCAACTGTTTCTTTAAGAGCCCAGATCTTCTCAGCCAAGTATCTGCTTCATCCACAATGTACATCTGAGCTAAAGATACTTTATACTCCTCAGGTGCTCCTGACATTTGGAAATACTTATTGCATTGCCTAATCCAGCCTACAGGATCTGTGCCAGAAAATCGAGGGAAATCCAAATTAGGCCCTCTAGTAATGAACTTCATAAACTGGGCTTGCATGTCCTGTTCATATGTTTTATAGTACCCCTGCCATAACTGCCTATCCCTGTTCTGCTGATAAATTTGGTTGAAAGCAGGAGTATATTCTCTGTTTCTGCCAGTTACTGGAGTGCCTATCTGACTGGCTGCATCTTGCCCGCCCTGGTTCTGGAAACCAAGAGGAACTGCTGGTCGATTATTCCTGATAGGAGGCAAATTGTTGAGCTGCGTATCTTCCAATTGTTTTGATTTTTGCTTTTCCTCTTCTAGTTGTTTCCTCAATTGCTCCATTCTCACTTCATGGTCTGGGTTTTGTTCCTGATGAAGCATAGGAGATTTCACTACCTGAGTTGAACTGGATGGTCGATCAACATTCTGTGTTGTTTGGTTTGCTTTTACCAGAGATGTTAGCACGCTACTGATTGCAGATAATTGTTTACCTAGATCCAAGACCACTTGCTCTACTGTGCCCACAGACTTTGCAATTTCACTCTGCTTGGAACCAATAGACTGCACCTCATCCTGCAATTTGGCTACCTGTACTTGCATCCCCGAGCTGTCCTTCTGTAGCACTACAAATTCATCTCTAATTGCGAGCACCTCTTGCAGATCAGCCTCAACTATTGCCTTGGCTCTCCCCATCTCCTTGATTCGGGGTGTGGGTATGGAATTTTACCTCTGGATCACCAGGAACCCTTCCCCAAACCTCAAATCCTGCCGCCGCCGCGATCCACGCCTCCTTGGCACACGGATCAGCGCTAGAACACGGAATTTTACCTCTCAAGCAGTGTGCTCGAGCAACCGTCTCCGCTCGACTGATCTGTGCCCAAATTTGCGCCGCCGCCCGCGCCTACCAACTAATCTCCACCACCAACGCCCCCAAAAACCAATCGTCGTTGCTGCTCGCGAAGAAGGGTGGGAATCAAGGGTGGGAATCACCGATCTGGAAAAAATTCCCCATCGGAGCGTGTTTATGCCGAAGAACGATGGCTCATGATACCATTTGTCAGGACCGATCTATGCCTATGCGGATTTAAGTGAGGAGAATCACGAGAATTGGATGTAGAGAAGACCTCAGATCTGAGATATTTGCTATTGCTTAAGGTTTGAGTATATCGCAAGCCATCTAGGCGAGTCTGGAATAATCGAGAGATGATCTGCCAGCCACAACCCGGCTGGTTATATAGGCAACTAGTTACCGACAAGTGAAAAGTAACAGTAACTACTGTATAACAATACAATTAAATGAATCTACGGCTCTCGACGAAGCAGTATCGCGAGGAGTACTCTGGACCGTTGGATAACTGAATCTTAACGACGCGACACTTGCAAGTTCAGTCATGACAGGCGCGGCCGTGGCCGCTGCCTCACCAAGATGCGTGCCGCTGCCATCATCCGCACACTCCGACACACTACAGATGCCTGCCGCTGCTCACCCGATGACCCAACCGCGCTAGCGTGGGGAGGAGGAGGATGAGGAGGAGGAGGGGAAAAAATTATATGAGACCAGGTCTCATATAAAGCAGGTAAGACCCGCCCTGATGGATGACACGTGGCATTCACAAATCACAAAGCATCTAATCTCTCCCCCCTGATTTGAGGTGGGGGGTGGGGTAAATGCTTTATGATTTGTGAATGCCACGTGTCATCCATCAGGATGGGGCTCACCTGCTAATCCGTGAGACCTGGTCTCATAGAATTTTTTTCCAAGGAGGAGGAGAAGCGGCGGCGGCACGGGAGAAAGAGGAGGAAGAGGAGGAGAGGTGGCGGCAGCTAGGAGGGAGGTCGTGGAGGTGGAGGGAGTGTTGCTTGCGGGCTAGGTCTACTGGACGAGCGCTGTCTCCCACCCCTTCTCTGACCCGAACGCGCACGCGGAATGCACACTGCAATGCTGGTCCCACACAAAAGGGTGGCTCGGTAGTCATCCACTCTAACCTTAATTCATAGCGTGCAGCAAAAAGAACGCCCGGATGTTTAACAGCAAGGTGAAAAGGACGCTGCAGGGTAAATCGTTCGAACTAGATTCATCTTGCAATGCAGATGGGTTAGAACGGCGGGTACTCTAGGAGGCTTTATATGTTCAATGGCGATCCAATTGAATCACGGTAATAGTTTTTGCAACTGGTACATGCTCACCTAATCCCATAGTACATGTTTGAAAGATAGTATTTCATGGTGAAGGGTTCCAAATAAATCCATTTGAAAAATAATAATAAAGAGGATCACCATGGAAAGGAAACATGGAAAACAACACTTGAGGATGCAGAGGATCCACATGAACCTCAACTTATGGTGAATGCTGCGAGTAGAGCAACCTCATTGCCATGAGTGTCGCTGGAGGGAGAGAGAGCAGTACAGCAACAATGCCCTACATCCAAAGACAATCAAGAAGAAACTCTACATCTTCATGTATGTGTTCTGGCTAGCTATGACATGAAGAGAGAGTAAGAACTAGAGAAGCATGAGAGTGAGAGAGGAGCTATGGAATGGACATGGAAATAAATAAGATACCAATTTGTCATGCCCAATATGCGACCCTATACTAAAGAAACTCAAAGGTCCCACTAAGGACAGAAACGCATTTTGGAGACGCTTTTGCAAGGTGGATATCATTACATCATACCATTACATAATAGTTGGGGATACATACAAGAGGCATAGAATGCCACACGAATACAACATCATCATACATAAGAGCAACATCCGACTACGGATGAAACACAAACAAAAGCTCAAACGACATCCACCCTGCTAGCCCAGGCTGCCAACCTGGAACCTATCCCCTGATCGAAGAAGAAGCAGAAGAAGAACTCCAAAACAAGTAACATCGCTCTCGCGTCAAGATCATCACATAACCTGTACCTAAACTGCTGTTGTAGTAATCTGTGAGCCACGAAGACTCAGCAATCCCATTACCATGGGTATCAAGACTAGCAAAGCTTAATGGGTAAGGAAAGGATAAGTGGTGAGGTTGCAGCAGTGACTAAGCATATATGGTGGCTAACATACGCAAATAAGAGCGAGAAGAGAAGCAAACAAAACGGTCGAGAAGCTAGAAGTGATCAAGAAGTGATCCTAAAACTAGTTACGTTCATACATAACCCAAACCGTGTTCACTTCCCGGACTCCACCGAAAAGAGACCATCACGGCTACACACACGGTTGATGCGTTTTAATTAAGTCAAGTGTCAAGTTCTCTACAATCGGATATTAACAAATTCCCATCTGCCACATAACCGCGGGCACGGCTTTCGAAAGTTTATACCCTACAGGGGTGTCCCAACTTAGCCCATCACAAGCTCTCACGGTCAACGAAGGATATTCCTTCTACCAGGAAGACCCGGTCAGACTCAGAATCTCGGTTACAAGACATTTCGACAATGGTAAAACAAGACCAGCAAAGCCGCCCGAATGTGCTGACAAATCCCGATAGGAGCTGCACATATCTCGTTCTCAGGGCACACCGGATTGTCCAAACTTCCGGTAGGCCAGCCCAGAGTTGCCCCTGGTGGCCACCGGCGGCTGACAGGTTGGACCAACACTCACGACGAGCACTGGCCCGGGGGTTAAAAATAAGATGACCCTCAGAAGCGCGACTACCAAGGGAAAAAGGCTTAGGTGGCAAATGTTAAAACCAAGGTTGGGCCTTGCTGGAGGAGTTTTATTCAAAGCGAACTGTCAAGGGGTTCCCATAACACCCAACCGCGTAAGGAACGCAAAATCAAGGAACATAACACCGGTATGACGAAAACTAGGGCGGCAAGAGTGGAACAAAACACCAGGCATAAGGCCGAGCCTTCCACTCTTTACCAAGTATATATAGATGCATTAATTAAATAAGAGATATTGTGATATCCCAACATAAACATGTTCCAACATGGAGCAATCTTCATCTTCACCTGCAACTAGCAACGCTATAAGAGGGGCTGAGCAAAAGCGGTAACATAGCCAAACAACGGTTTGCTAGGAAGGGTAAAAAGGTTAGAGGCTGACATGGCAATTTGGGAGGCTTGAAGAGCAAGTGATAGGTAGCGCGGCATAGCAATAGAATGAAGCAACTAGCATAGAAATAATAGTAGTGAGATCCAGGGTAGCGGTCATCTTGCCTGAAATCCCGCAAGGAAGAAGAACGAGTCCATGAAGAAGACGAACGGATGAAGCCGAACTAAGCGTAGTTGAACGAATCCTCACGATCGCAACGAATCGAGAAGAAGCACAACCAGAAAGAAGCAAACACCAGGGTAAACACACAACACATAAACATGACATGATACACAACCAAGCATGATGCATGACAAAGGCTATATGATGCTACTCGTGGCAAGAGATGATGCATACAAGAGCAACACATCAAAGCAAGTTTAAATGAGGCCGGAAACAACATATAACAAATCCGGTAAGTCCTCATATGCAAATTTCAAAATTGGTCCAGATCTGAATAAACCTTATGTTCAAGTTGTTAAACAGCAAGTTAAGATGCACCAAGATGATCTACACGAAATTCTAGTCAAATTACATATAAAGTTCATTTAGTTCGGAGCTACGGCCTAGAAGATATGAGCAAAATGCATTCAAACATCAAGCAAACACCCTCAAAACATGGATGCAACATGATAAGATGAAACTACATGCAATTCTAAGCAAGTTTCATATAGAGCATGCTCAAAACGGAGCAACGGTGCAACACATACACTCCAAACAAGATATAACCACAATCTGCCCAAAACAGCAAGTAGGCACTTTGCAATCATCAAGAGAACATGCTACAGGAAACATATGAGCACAAACTTGACATGAACTTAATGTACAGATAACATACTTCAAATATCATTAAAGGTCAGGTTCATAGGCATCAAAATTAAACCAATATGATCAATGCAAAATGCAACTTAATAACACAGTAGCATACGCATGAGCAGAGTTAATATGATGGCAACTTGAGAGCAAGAAAGAGACAAGCTACAACAAGTAAACATAGCAACAAGGACATGGCATCAAAGTACACATAACAAAGAGCAAATAACATCATCGCATCATAAAATATATGGCTCATGGATTAGTGGGAACCAACATGACAAGATTGAATGGTGAAACAATTTCAGCAAGTGTAAAACAGGAACATTATGATAGCATGTTTGCAAGCATGAAACAGAGACATATGACATTAAAAATTATCAAGCATGGCATGTGAACAGAGTACTTATAGCATACTTCAAAACATGTAATTGGAGCATCTCCAGAATAAGCATGGATCACTCAATAACAAGCTCCAACAAAGCATCATGAAGTAAACAGAAATCCGGAACATTATATAAGCATGTTCATGACAATGAAAACATATGCTACAGGACATATATAAGGTATCAAGAGGCTTGGCATTATAGAGCATAGCATAGACAACAAAACATCTCAACTAAGCATCTCCAGATTATGCATGGATTAATTGATAGCATCAAGCAAACATGGCAACATGATATAGCAGTTCCAGCATTGACAGAAAGTTAACAGCAAATAGTCCACTTAACAAGCTTGATGCACTCACTACAGGGCATATAAAAATACATGTATTGCACCCCTATAAAGATGGAATGAATATACTCCTAAAACATGTAGACATCATGCTCAAAGTATGCACACACAAAATGCAAGGAAAATGACAAAACAGCAAGTTATAACAGTTTTTAGCAGTTAACAGCAACATGCATTTTTGCAACAGGGTTTAAGATATCAATATGCACCCTAACATGAATGCAAAACACCCCAACATGTATATCATAAAGTGCAGAACATGTGAATATCAAGATCATCATCATAGCATCAACAAGGACAAAGTTGTGGCACTCACAAGAAGCACAAATGATGTTAACAATCAGCAGATTACAGCAGTTCATATCATTTAGCAGTTTTACAACGAAGATTTAGGCATCAAAATGAATTCAAACAACCATGTCACAATGGAATGAAATGAAGAGAATCTCACAATGAACATTTTGATATATCACACGCACAAAACAGAGCTACATGCAAGAAGTTATGACATGGTGAACAGAGCACCAGAATGTAAAGTTTTCAGGACAGTGACAAAAAACAACCTCGAGGGGGAAAAGTCAACGGCGGTGGATCTCGCCGGAGATGGACGGGGACGGGCGCGCGAGGCGAAACCGGGCCGGATCTCACCAGATCCGACCGCGATGGGGTCGGGGAGGCGCCTAGCGGCGGCGGCGAGCTCGGACTTGAGCGCGAGACGGCTGGGCGCTCACCGGAACGGCGCGGGCGGCCGGCAAGGACGCGGCCTGGCGGCACGACACGAGCCCGCCTGGCTCGGGCGCGGGGCGGCGCGGGCACCTGGAGGCGGCAAAGCGAGATCGGCGGGGCGGCGCTCTCCGGCGAGGTGAGGCGGGGCTGCTCGGGCGCGGGAGCATGGATTATATTCTTTTGTGTAGTTATTGTGTGGTGGGGCATGCCCACTTATTGATCGTGGAATACTAACTTGCATCCCGGTTGGTTATGAACAGAGAGCATGGATTACATAATAGATGCATGCTCACTCTGATACCAACTTGTCACGCCCAATATGCTACCCTATCCAAAAGGAACTCGAAGGTCCCACCAAGGATAGACCCGCATATTGAAACGCTTTTGCAAGGTGGATATCATTACATCAACATTACATAATAGATGGGGATACATACAAAAGTCATACAATGCCACACGAATACAACATCACATCATACATAAGAGCACCATCCGACTACGGATGAAACACAAACAAAAACTCAAACGACATCCACCCTGCTAGCCCAGGCTGCCGACCTGGAACCTATCCCCTGATTGAAGAAGAAGCAAAAGAAGAACTCCAAAACAAGCAAACATCGCTCTCGCGTCATGATCATCGCATAACCTGTACCTGCAACTGTTGTTGTAGTAATCTGTGAGCCACGAGGACTCAGCAATCCCATTACCATGGGTATCAAGACTAGCAAAGCTTAATGGGAAAGGAAGGGGTAAAGTGGTGAGGTTGCAGCAGCAACTAAGCATATATGGTGGCTAACATACGCAAATGAGAGCGAGAAGAGAACAAGCGGAACGGTCGTGAAGCTAGCAATGATCAAGAGGTGATCCTGAACTCCTACTTACGTCAATCATAACCCAAAAACCGTGTTCACTTCCCGGACTCCGCCGAGAAGAGACCATCACGGCTACACACACGGTTGATGCGTTTTAATTCGAATCAGGTGTCAAGTTATCTACAACCGGACATTAACAAATTCCCATCTGCCACATAACCGCGGGCACGGCTTTCGAAAGTTTATACCCTGCAGGGGTGTCCCAACTTAGCCCATGATAAGCTCTCGCGATCAACGAAGGATATTCCTTCTCCTAGGAAGACCCGATCAGTCTCGGAATCCCGGTTTACAAGACATTTCGACAATGGTAAAACAAGACTAGCAAAGCCGCCCGATGTGCCGACAAATCCCGATAGGAGCTGCACATATCTCGTTCTCAGGGCACACCGGATAGGTCAGCCTACGAGTAAAACCAGATCTCGAGTTGCCCCGAGGTGGCCCCGCAGTCTGCCTGTTTCGGACCAACACTCGAAGGAGCACTGGCCCGGGGGGGTTAAAATAAAGATGACCCTCGGGCTCCGGAAACCCAAGGGAAAAAGGGCTAGGTGAGGCAAATGGTAAAACCAAGGTTGGGCCTTGCTGAAGGAGTTTTATTCAAAGCGAACTGTCAAGGGGGTCCCATAAATTACCCGACCGCGTAAGGAATGCAAAATCCGGGAACATAACACCGGTATGACGGAAACTAGGGCGGCAAGAGTGGAACGAAACACCAGGCATAAGGCCGAGCCTTCCACCCTTTACCAAGTATATAGATGCATTAATTAAATAAGAGATATTGTGATATCCCAACATAATCCTGTCCACCATGGAGCAATCTTCAACTTCACCTGCAACTAACAACACTATAAGAGGGCTGAGCAAAGCGGTAACATAGCCAAACAACGGTTTGCTAGGAAGGGTGAAAAGGTTAGAGACTGACATGGCAATTTGGGAGGCTTGAAAAGCAAAAGATAGGTAGCGCAGCAAAGCGATAGAACGAAGTAACTAGCATAGCAATGATAGTAGTGAGATCCAAGGTAGTGGTCATCTTGCCTGAAATCCCGCTAGAAAGAAGAACGAGTCCATGAAGAAGATGAAGCCACGAAGACGAACCAAGCGTAGACGAACGAATCCTCACGATTGCAACGAAACAGGAACTATCGAGAAGAAACACACAACATGGTAAACACACCACACATGAACAAGATATGATGCTCAACCAAGCATGATGCATGACAAAGCTAGATGAGGCTACTCATGGCAAGAGATGATGTAAACAAGAACAACACATCAAAGCAAGTTTAAATGAGGCCGAAAACAACATATAACAATTCCGGTAAGCCCTCATATGCAAGTTTCAAAGTTGGTCCAGATCTGAACAAACATTAAGTTGAAGTTATTAAACAGCAAATTAAAGATCACCAAGAGGATCTACACGAGATTCTAGTCAAGTTACATATAAAGTTCATTTAGTTCGGAGCTACGGCCTAGAAGATATGAGCAAAACAAGTTGAACATGGCATTGATGCAAAATGCATCCAAACATCAAGCAAACACCTCAAAACAAGGATGCAACATGATAATATGAAACTACATGCAAAATTAAGTAAGTTTCATATAAAGCACACTCAAAACGGAGCAACGGTTCAACACATACACTATACAAGTTTAAAGGACAAGCTGTCCAAAACAGCAACTAGGCATCTAGCAAGCATCAACACAATAAGCTACAGCACCCCAACATAAGAACAAAAGGCATGGACATGATGTACAGGTAAAGCACGACAAAACGTGAACACTGAGCTATCTCCAGAAACAACTAGAACATGCTCAAAAGGACATGGCAAGATTGTAAATTATAACAGTTTCAGGCTTAGCAGAAAATAACATCAGGTTGCAATGTTTAGAGCTATCAAACAACATGTTACAGGAACTTATCATGGCAAACAAAAGCATGGCATGAATATACTAAACGCATAGAACAAATGTCCCTTACTGAACATGAGCCAAAAAGGAACAGAAGATATGATGGCACCCATGTAAACATGGCAAGTTATATGACAAATTCAGACATGGCAGGAACAATAATAAGTAGGCATGTTGGTGAGCTTGTACCACTCACCACAGAGCAATAAATTGCATGGCAAGGCAACCAACAGTAAGAATACATGTTTGAGAAGCTAAGCATGGCAAGAACAAGTTCATAGGGTGCATGGATCACTAGCAACAATCATGTCAACATTGAACTTAATGTTAACAGGCTGGCAGCAACATTATTTAGCAAGTTTGGAGCAAGATTACAACATGTTACAGCAGGCTATAATTGCAATCAGGGGCATGGATGGATAGACCATGACATGTACAAAAAAACATCCTTAGTGAATATCTCCAGATTATGCACAGAATGACTTGTAGCAGCAGGTTTACATAGCAACAAAATATAACAGAATCAATCTAGCAAAACAGCAACAGCAATTACCCCACTTAACAAGCTTGATGCACTCAGCACAAGATTCACAAAAATACATGGATGGCATCACTGCAAAGATGACATGATGTAGTACAAAACACATGTAGAGCTCATACTCATAGGATGCACACATCAAACATGGAAAAAATGACAAATCATCAAGTTATAACAGTTTCGGCAGATTAACATCATATAGCACTCTTGCAACGATGATTAGGGCATCAAGATGGACTCAACTGAACATGATGCAATTGAATGAAATGAAGTACTCATTGAGACGAATAATTTGATATGCTACACGCCCGAAACGGAGCCACGGACGCGGAGTTATGACAGGTCAAACATGGCACCCGAATGTAGGAAAACAGGGACTTAGGCGAAATTTACCTCCCGAAAACGAATCTCGGGTTTCGGGGCACGCATCCCGAGGATGGCCGGGGAACTCGAGGGAGACGACGGGGACGGCGGCCGGAGTGGGAGAAAAGCTCGCCGGAGATGGGGCCGACCGGATCCGGCGAGGTGAGGGAGAGGTGGCGCGGTGCGGCGGCGGAGGAGGTCGCGAGGCGGCACTGGGGTCGGGGAGGCGCGGAGATGGCGGCGAGGTCGACGGC